>NC_048310.1:34239881-34539881 GCF_013100865.1 Trachemys scripta elegans | reverse complement strand
TCAGGTGTTAGACTGTGGTTTTCTTACAGGCAAAGAAAACAATGAACATGTTTGGTTTCTTGTTTTTTATACATTTATAACAAAATGTCAGCTGTGTGCTTACCATATAAAAAACATTAGGTCCCAGAAGGATACAATACCAAAAGAAAAAATCATTGAAATAAAAAAGTCATTTTTATATTGGGTTTCTAAACCTCAGCATTAATACAATATTTAAAAAACATCAAGATTAATAGTCATATTTAAAACAAGATGATTATGGACAATCTTAATACCTATTTTTAGTGACCCTCGTCGTGATGGAGGAGAGCCAGAAATTCTTCAACACTCTTGACTCCTATGCGTTCCTCTCCTTTCATCCCTCTTGACCGAGCAGGAGAGGGGGAAAATAATTTTCTGAGCTGGGATGAACTCAGGCCAACCAAAAGTGGCCTGGGAGTGGCTCATATTAACCTGAGGACAGTCAGATCTGTTTAATCTGAATCACTGGACAAGTGCCATTTAAAAAAAACAACAACTTTTTAAAGGAAAATAATTGCAGGACCCATAATAAAACTTCATGCTTTAGCCAACAGGTAGGAGTCAGGGCCTGGCTGCGTCAGCTGCTGGAACAAGACATTGCAGTGAGGTGTAAAAGAGAATTTTTATTCGGCAACATCCTCTCCTCAAAGTGACCTTAATTCAGCAGGATGCAGAGTACCTGCAACTCTTCTTGAAGCCAATATTGAGTAAAATTCACCTTTATTAGGTCACCTTTATCGAGCAGCCCATTTTTTGTTGGTAGCTTGAATGGTTGCTTAAGTTGAGTCTAACTGCATGCTAAGCCAACTCCATCAGAATACATTAGCCAAAATATAACTCTCATAAGTACAACATTACACTAGGTGGAATTCAGCCATGATGTCACAAGCACTCTTCCTCAGTGCTTGATGCAGGCTGTAGCGTGGGATCTCATTTGATTGCATATAGTCCAGTGATGCCTTTCAGAGCCCCAGGCCAGCAAACAAATCATGCATAGATTAACCAGATTTGAATGAGCCCAGAAAGGCTAAAGCCTGTTCTTTTGGGCACCTAACACCTTTAGGCCTTTTTAAAAATGCTATCCTTAGTTTATACTTACTTAAGGAACATTCTCCTGCTCTTGTAAAATGAGAATTGAGTGTAACACAAGTAGAAGCTTCAGGGCGTGTGTGTATTATGTGACACTTCAGCTAAAATGTCCATAGTCATCCCATAAAGAATTGGCACTGATGTTCAATGATGATACATTATTAAACACAAAGAAGTATTATCACCCACTCTTTAGAGAGACCTGAAGTTCCTATGCCTAATAGGGTGAGTAGCTGTTGAAAGTTTAACTCAAACCCTTTGTAATTTATATATTGCTAAGGGGGCTAGTCACGCTGTCCTTAATCAGGCTGGAATTTATTTTAGAGGAACTGCTTGCGTCTTAATTTCCTGTAGTAGTTATTTTATAGAAAAAAAAAAAGGGAAAATGAAAATATCCCATCACATGACCTGGGTTCTAAGGCTTTTTTGGATGGATATTCTGCCAATAGAGTGGCTGTCTGAGTGGTTCTTTTTGAGTCAGCGTGGAGAATATGGTTTCTGTTCCTCTTTCACGTGGTGCACTGTTCTCTGGAGTGGGAAGTGTGTGTTCTACAATCTTCTAAATGCATTTTCTAAATCCCCAAAGTGTATCAAGGCATCAGAAGGCACAGGATCGATGCAATAAAGCAAAGAGCATTTGTACAATGGAGTCACAATACTGCACCTCCCAGCATCATCCTCTTGCAAAGTTAGATCCATAAGATTAGTAACAACTAACTATATTGGTTAGTGGTGTATTTTGTTTTGTTTTAAATAGAGACTGTTTTACAACTATCCATTTATCAACCATTAAAAACAGAGAGCACTGAAAAATTAAGAACATCAAAATCTAAGAAACTGCTTACTTCAAAATTGAAAAGATCTCTCATCCTATCTCAAAAGGGCAAGGAAAGTGCCTGTGTTTTAGAGTCAGCATGACTTCACAGAACTAAACAAAGTAATTTAGACATTAGTTTTTACTGTAAATAGCGTAACATTGGCAGTAATTGTTTGTTTACATCCCACATTGTGTCAATAAATTCAGCAACTGTAACTGATACTCAGTGAATTTGATATCAAACTAATTTACATTGTTAGGAAAGCTATGAAAAATACTGTACCTCAGATTTAGTTCTACTACTGATAGCAATATGGCAGCATAGCTGCTGGGCAGTACACAAATTGCTATTGGTACTGTGTGTTTTTTTTTTTTTTAAAAAGGTTAATAAAATACAAGCAAGATAGAAAATAGGATTACAAGCATTTTTTCAAAGTCTTTCTGAGTTAACTGCAGAGCTAAGAAACCAGGAAACTGTGCACGCGCGCTCTCTGTGTATACAGAGAAAGCTACAGAAGGAAATAAGTAGTGCATTCGGCTTCTACCTCTTGGCACTTGGTTTCAATTCTTGTTTAGACCAAAAGGGGTGCTAAATTTGGTCTCTTTCTAGTCTCCATTTGTTATCTGTCACAAACCCCCATGCAGTTTGGCACAATTCAGTTGTGAGAGGCAGAATGTGTTCAAGGGAGCCCTGGACTGGAAAATGAGGGATGTGATGGGTCAAGATTGAGGTGCAATGGCAGAGCTGTGTGAGGAGAAAACTTGCTAGCACCTGCCTGGCTCTAGCCAGTGAAATCTGTCTCTTTCATTAACACTAAGGGATTCTCTGCATGCAGAGTGACACAGGTTTAACTAAGTGTTTGGTTTTTAAATTTAGGTAGTTAAACTGATGCAAGAATCTGCATGGACTTGTTTCTGTTTTAAACAGGCTTATTTCAGTTTAAGTCTATAGCAGGTTTAAACTAAAGCACAGTAAGTGTTCACAGAGATGTTTGTATCCGGTTGGCTAAAAATTGTTTGTTTAAACTGGTGCATGTTTGGGCCCAGATGCGATGTGAATTCAATATTTATGGTAGAGAATGGGGAAAACACTGTAAAAATGGAACAAGATTAGGGAGAAATGAATGGCTTGGATTAAGGAGCACCAGGTAATTAGCGGATTGTGTGGGCCCAGAGGTATCCTTTTTGAGCAGAATACTCTTCTCCCTAGGAAGAGAAGCCTATTTCTTTAGTGTGGTGTTCGCTTTTGCTTCCATCCCCTCCTTTGCTCTTGCCCCGTTTTACTTCCCTACATGGACAAAGGGCCGAGAAGCTCAGTTATGAATCCCACTTTTGAATTACATGAGTCGGGGAGGTAGGAAGGTGAAAAGGGTAGGGTACTGGGATGGGACAATAAAGAGAGAACTCGCTGCTAACAAAGGGGCTGATGTACATGTTTGTGCAGTGGAAAGAGAAAACCACCACCAAAATTATACAAATTAACTGGCCAAAACTCGAAGACTGAGGGCACAAAGAATGCAGTGTTGTGTTCCACACATTACAAATTATTTTCTCCTTTACAGAAGTCTTCACATTTCACTTCCCCTTTTTTTCTTTCTTTAGTCTGCCACCACTTTTTGTTCCTTTGAAAATCAGTGTCCTAATCAGTCTTTTGTCAATCACACTCTTTCTTCATCTGTTCTCCGAAATTGTCACTTCCTTTGTTTTTCCTATGTCTCGCATGTTTGTTAAAAGCCTTCCTTATTCATTGTATCCAGTCAAGGTAGAGAATTGACTCTGGTATTACCAATGGTACCACGTGAATCTATTCAAAATAACCATAATATTCTCTGTTACTGTACACTGTAAATCAGAACTGCCCTAAATGTGGGAAAGGAAGCCTATGACATTAAAAGGGGACCATATTCTTTCTCAAAGTAAAAGTGATATCCTGTGGATAGCAAACTTGTGCTCTATTCAGGAGCTGTTACTCACGCAAAACTCTTGTTGATTTTAATGGGAATATAGTTGGAGTAAGGATTGTGAGACTGGATTCCTAAACTTTAATGTCTGATTTTTAATCATAATCCTTAAATGGAGGACTTTGAAAAAGTAAGATTCTTATTTGCCAATTGGATACAGCTTTTTGTTTTGAAGCCCATCAAGTCGATTGGAAAATGTTTAGCCAGTCCCAGAATGCTTTTCTTTGGCTAGTTTCAGATTTTGAATTCCCATTTCTATTCTTATTTCCCCCATGGTATCTTAATGACTATCTTAGAGTGGCATGCAATGCGGGCGCATGCTACTGATGCAGGCATGCTACTACGACATTAACAGGCTTGGAAAAAGAAAAGGAGGGGAAAAAAAAAAGCTTTAGCTTAGTTTCACAAAGATATTATGCAAAAATCCATTGAGCAGCACTAACTCACAGACGGATTACAAACTAAATTGTGCTATATATTAGTATAAAAACATGTTTTAGTAAGAATGGCACTGGTTCAAAAGGAATAAGGACTTCCATCTTGGTTCCTTTCAGTCCACAGTGAAAGCGTTGAGATACAGCCCTGCCCTCTTGCCTGACCAACTTGTGACAATGGTTTGTTACTAGTCCCAACCCACACAGTTTCTTCCCTTTATATCCTCCGATGCTGGTACATTTTGAAGGAACTTGAAAGCCAGTTGAGTTGTGTGTGTGGGGGGGGGAAGGGGGATAGCTTGGGTCAGGTCTAGTCATCTTTCCTAACGTGGCACCAGAAAAGTTCTTTCCTATCCTCTGATATAGGTCATAAATTGAAACTTTCCTCTTCTAATCTTCTGTCTACGCTGGTCAGTTTTAAGAATCCTCTTCCCCTGTAGATACCATCAGACGCATAGCGACTGGCAGGTGGTCTGTCAAACCTGCTAACTGTGTAATAAAGTTGAACTCTTCCACTTCCTGCAAAGGAACAAAAGGGGAGTGCAAAAATCAATGCAGGGTATTAAAAATGCACCAGGTTTAGATTTTCTTCATCTCCTCCCAGTTTACTTTCTTAAGCCCCAAACCTGTCTCCCTGCTACCCAAAGACAGTGGCTCCACTGTGCTAGAGGTGGAGTAAGCTGCCACAGAAAGCTCCAGGGGAGAGTGTAATCAGTGTTCTGGGAGTGGGGTTCTGTCTGCTGGAGTGCAAAGGTTACACCTGTAACATACATACATATATATATATATATACACACACACACACACACACACACCTACTGGATGAGACAGGTATCCCGTTTGGGGAAAAATAGCATGTGCTCATGTAATTCAAGACTGTCATAATGCATATGCATGATGTGGCTGAATTTAAGGCTGTAGAGACAACCTTAATTTTGGCATTTCCTAACTCTTGTGTGCTTAGCAACCTCAACCTTCTTTAATGTAACGTTTTTTTTTTAAGGACACAGGAAAACAGGAAAAAACAAATTCGGTCATGTGTAACCATATTGATATCAGCAGGGTTAGAACTTTTAATCTATGTCACAGACCTCTGCTATTTGAGGAACGCTTGTTAGCACTAGTAAGTTGACAAACTCTTTGGCCAGCCACTAGAGGGAGATATGGCACACATTTTGCCAGTGGGCATCAAAGCTATTTGCTAGCCCTAGAAGAATACTGAGACTCAGGAATCCTGTTTTCAATCCCAGATTTGGAGGAGTGTACTCTAGTTTATTACAGAGTCTTCTGCCACTTGGCCTTCCAGTCTGTCCTTGTCCCAGTCCTCATCCCAGGCTCTTCCCTCTGAATTCAAGTCAAGCTGATTCCTTCTCCTCTTCTGTGCTACAACTGTACTTCAACAGCAGGAGCATTTTGATATTCAGAGCACAGGAGACAGTCTCCCTGTTCCCAGTTCTGGACCCATGTCACAATGGTCCCCAGCAGCCAGGAGGAACAATAGCAGGGAAAGTCCTGCTCAGTCCCCACAGCCCTTGGGTGGTGCATGCCCAGTGCAGACAGAACCTTCAGACAGTTTAGCTGCCAAACTTTAATGAGTCTGTGAGCATCTGTGAACTGAGACTTTCAGAGGCTCATAATTTGGATAGCTGTTCACAGGGATGGCAAAAGGCACACCCCAGACCCTAACAAGACTTATTCCCCCGCACGGTCAAATTACAAACTCCTGCATCAAAGCATGGAGGAGCTAGCGCTTGTCAATAAAATGGCTATGCAAATCCTTTAACCTGGACAAAACAAAGTATGTTTTCCCCTAACCTCAATCTCAGAAAGAGATGAACTTTGAATTCTTTTGGGGAAAAAAAAAATCAGGCTGACATCTGGCACAGAAAATTTCAGCCCAAATTGACTGAAGTTTGGCAAAATTATAAGGTACCAAAAACGTGGTCTTCTATTGGGAAGTGTTGGAGCAACTTTAACTACTGAGGTCTCCAGGGATGCCCCCACAATTTTTCCCCATGCTATGCACCATCTCTCCCTGTGGAGCCATCCCCAATGCAGCTGCTGATCCCAGTGCTTCATCCACCAAATCTGTGCCACACTCAGCCCCCACCTTGCAGCCCGGCCTGCCCAGGTGCAGTGTCACTTCCCATCTCTGAGGAGGGACACAGGCTTCTGGAAGAAGGGCGAGGGTGGGCAGACTCCTTGTGTGGCAGGGAGCCCTAGTGAAGGAGCTGGCCCCAAAGCAGCAGTGCTGGTCACCCCTTTCCCACTCAGGTTTGGCTCCATTGCCCCTCTCTCATGATGGGGCAAATGAGGTGGTACAGCTGGGCCAAACTGGTGTTGCGACCTGCTGCACAAGGCGTCACCACACAACTCAGGTTTGGCCCCAAAGCCGCTACATTACGTGTACAGGGTCATAATGCCACTCAATTTTTAGCCCCTCCATCGTGACAAAGGAGCCATAGGCTAAAATCTGAGGAGTGTTGCAACCCCTGTGCACTGTGGTCCCAATGCTGCTCACTTAATTTTGGCGACAAAGACATAATTGAAGGGCTACCAGGCCAAACCTGAGTGGGCAGCGGGGCTATCAGTGACGCTCCTCCTCACCACTGCCAATGGTACACACTATGCATACGGCTGCAGGCATCATAGGATGCCACTATCTGCACCAATTATATAATTTCACAAAAAACTACATGCAGACTTAATTTGGATCCCTTGTGTGCATGTATTATGATAATATTTAAGTACGTGATCACTTTTTTTTTTTCCCTTCTGCCTCACTCAGTGGCCTTATAATGAGACATTTCGGGCAGCCTTAAGAATCGGCAGCTTTATCAACTCTGCATATAGTATCACATAGCAGATTTAAAATTACTTTGAGGATCTCCTAGACTCACAGTGTATTTGTTTTATCATTATATCATGTTACACTGGCCAGGATATTCTATAAGGTTTTACAAAAAGTTCAAAAACTGGTGACCATCAAATGAAAAACTAGAGAGTAATGCTAGAGGGCATAAGAAAAAGCACCTTCTGCCCCCCCAAAATTACCCCTGCCAAATTTAAGGCTGGAGGGAAAAAAATTCCCATTTTTATTTTATAACATCCTTCTACTTTCCAAGAATCCATATGCAGTATTATCTGTATTACTGTAGCTAATAATACTACCACCCTAGAGGCCCCTACTAAGACTGAATTCCATTATGCTAGTCACTATATAAACATGAAGTAAGGTAGAGTAGACGATGTACTCACTGGTGCTATGTATAATTATAATTAATAAAGATATCCCATCTCCTAGAACTGGAAGGGACCTTGACAGGTCATCGAGTCCAGCCCCCTGTCTTCACTAGCAGGACCAAGTACTGATTTTGCCCCAGATCTCCAAGTGGCCCCCTCAAGGACTGAACTCACAACCCTGGGTTTAGCAGGCCAATGCTCAAACCACTGAGCTATCCCTACCCCCAGGATATGTGAGATATTAGAATCAAACCCATTTGAACTGAGCCTATTTTTGAGATCTGATGCGTTCTTGAACAGAGCCCATGCTCATGGAAGTTTGGCAAACATTATCTTAGGTTGCTTAAACACTTGAGTAGCCGGTTAACCTCTTTACTCCACCCCACCTCAAAGGCACCGTCTCTTACTTCCAAGAAGTCCCAGACCGCCCAGGACAGAAGCAGGAGAGAGGGTCTGAATGGTGAGTTCCCTTTGGAGATGCGAGTTTGAATTTAGCCCTATGAGCAAATCTGCAGGGCCTTGTGTGCCATCCAAGCACTTTACATTCTGAGTTACAGTTCACTTCACTGTAGAACTCACCACTTTCCATTCCAGGTAGACACCCTCTTCTGTGTAAAGCATGTAGTCAATCCTCCTCCCACTGCCTTTTAGTGATGCCTTCCTCCCCTTTTGACTTGAAGAATGGTTCTTGCTGGTGGGATAGACCAGGTATCCTTTCCTCCCTTCTTCGCTTTCCAGCACCCTGGTTTACAAAAAACACAAGCCTGTTAAATATCTCCCAGCTCCCTGTGAGTAGAATAAGCTATCAGCAGTATTTTTATTGCAGCCTCCCCCCCCACACACACACACACATTGTGCTATCCGGAGGCGTCTACAGTGTAACCAGTAGCGGAGTGAAATCCATTGTTTCAGGCATGCATTTTACAGCATAAGGTTATATTAATCTGCAGCTGACTGAGGGGACAGTTCTGCTTGGACGTTCTCACAATGAGTCTCAATACTGATATTCCACTATGTGTGTGGATCTGACCCTGATGTCAATAGGAGTTTTGCATTGGGAAGGAAAATAGAATATTGGCATAAAGATCCACCATGTGAATTTTGTATATACAATTACTGCATTTGCAGATACCTTCAGCAACGCCATATGCAGGCTATCAAACTTAACTGGTCATCAGCATGTGCAATCATAGAAATTTTGAGTGTTAATTTAGGCATGCAGATATGTACACCCTTTTGTGCATGCCCTCTTATGAAAATCGGGGCTAAAATGTTGAATGTAGTTGAAAATGATTTACTTTACTTACCTGCCAGAACCTGAGCTCAGAGGTCTGTGGTTTCCCTTGTAAAAGTTGATTACATCTTAAAGCTACATCATCAACTGTTGCAGCAGAAACACTGAGCCATGAACTTGGGTCCTAGCAGGTACAAAGCCTTTAAGTTCATCTTGATAAAAAAATGACATTTTGATGTCCTGGCTTTTTAAAATGATCATGAAAGGATTAAGTGTGTGTGTGTGTGTGTGTGTGTGTGTTAAAGGGTGACAAGCACAGGACTCTTATGAAATGATTTGAAGTTAGGAAGAGAAATAGTCCCTGGTTTTATCATCATCTCTCAAAATTCCATCCTTCAAAAGAATCTGACCTGGGACAAGGCAAGAACTGCAACACTTAAGAGGACTGTTTTAGTTTTTTGGCGAATTGGGAGTAAATGCAAATTATAATTGACTAAAGTTGATTCTTATACCCACCTTTACAAGATGATAATCCACCACAACATGTTATGGTTGGCTATTAAGTCTATGGAAAAGAAATGTATTGCAGTTCATTTGTTTCCTCTGATTAATTTAAATATGAATGTTCTGATAGTTATCTAAGCCCAGATTATTTTTAATAACCATTTTATAAAAGGAAATTTTCTTTCATATAGGATGTTTCAAATTTGGACGGTCATGTGATTAATTGTGTTAAATTAGCTTACTAGATTCCGTGATTCCGTGAAATGGAGAGTCAGACTGTTCATTCTACAGCTTGTTCCTGAAAACGGTGCTCATTTTCTTGAATCTAAATGAGACTTTCAGAAAGATCTGGCTCTAATCAAGCTGACCTCC
Organism: Trachemys scripta elegans; assembly: GCF_013100865.1. Lineage (NCBI taxonomy): Eukaryota > Metazoa > Chordata > Testudines > Emydidae > Trachemys > Trachemys scripta. The sequence continues at coordinate 34,530,206 of NC_048310.1, read as the reverse complement.
ATTGAAAAGCAGCAGCCCACACAGACTTGGTAAGTGAAAATTAAACAACAAAGTTGAGCAAAAGCTGCGCAGAACTGGACCAATACTGCAACAAAAACCCAAACCCCACAATTTTCATCTGTGCAGTCACTTCATTTAAAAGATGACTTTGCTTGAGCTGCACTTGCACCCCTTTTACATTCACTTCCTGTGCCCATTTCAGCGATGGAGTCATCTACCCAAGTGTTTATGGAAAAGGAATTTTCATCTCAAATATTCCAGGACAATGAATTTTAAATTTTCATGCACCTGTATTCTCAGTAAAATTCAGATCACTTATATGTGAGGGGCTGCTGCTTGACACAGCAGGTGCAGAAGGTGTATGCCATGCCACAGAAGTAGCACATAACTACTCCATGTGAATGTAATAAGTTATGCCTGGCCAATATGATATACACATTATAGGGCTAATGCCTCAGATAAGACCTAGGACACAGAAAGGGTTTAAAAAAACCTTGAGAGATTTAATACCCCCAGGTGGCTTTTTTTAAAACCTTCCTGCCTATTACAAAAGTTATGACTCCTCCAATTAGAGCATGGAAACAATACCATGTGACTATAGTGGCCAATCACAGCTAATCAGCACAGCTCATTTTTAATATTGAATATCAGACTGTCTGATGACTCCACACCTGCAAAAAGTATGATACATGAGTGAGAGAATGTGATCTGGTGTCTGACATTCTGGAGTCAATTTCACTCCACCTGCACAAAGCTTGGGTAAGCCATCCCACAACCCAGGGGCGCAGGAAATTGTGCAGGCCCCACAGCCTTTCTGCTGCTGTTCCAGCTTGTGGCATGGAATTGTGGGCCACACTCTCTCCACACAGATTGCTTTGGGGCCACTGAATCTTCATAAATGTAGATCTGAATCTCATCTCTTGACTGGTCCCTAATGGGGCCTTCTGTGCTGGACTATGGAGACCTTGTTCCAGTATAGAGTCCTGGTACTTCTGTACAACCAGTGAATACTCCACACCCCACCGACCTTGTGTGGTGCTTAAATGATGCAGATGGCCTTGTGTTGGCCCTCTGCATCAGGGTAAATTTCACCTTCTGTGAGAAGAAATTACTTGCCCTAAATTAAAAGCTCAGCTTTACAGCTAAGGCTCCTTCAAAATGGAAGTGTGTTTACATTGAACCATTGTTCAGAGGTGGAGTCCAAGTTGTAAAAGATCAATATCTACCTTATTAACTTGTCCCAGATTTACAGAAAAATGAGTTAATAAACAGCTTGCTCACTATTGATGCTTATTATATTCTGCTAATCAGGGGGTCAAGCTTGTTCTAGCTCGTATGATAGTTCCCATTACTTATCCTTTTAATAAGGGACAAGTCTGTGCTGTACCTTCATTGACTTATCTAAAGCAATTAATGTGATTTTATTAATAGACTGTAGGAGATTGGCATTGACTCCTGATTTGCTGAACCGTTTCCCAGAGCTACCTATGCCAATATAAACAGTTTGTTAAATTGGATGGGTTTATGTCAAAGCCAAATTTTACTACTGAAGGATTTCTGCAAGCATCTATTTTAAGCCCAATCTGGTTTGCCATCTACATTAACAATATAAGTCGGACAGCTGGAAGCTCCTCTCCATCTTTATGCTGATGATACCATTTTAGATTCTCTATGCATTTCACCTCTATATCAGTTATGAATGAGCTTTGATTTGGTTTTTAAAAGCATTTTAATTAACTTTTACAATCTAAAATCATTAATGTAATGTGGACTCTAAAATTACAGATAAATGTTGTTATAAATAGTACCTGCAAATCACTGGCCAAGGCCTGAATTCAAGTTCCAATGGTTCCCTCCTATAGGGGATGGCCTCTCTAAAGCCTTAAATCACTTTCAGAAAAGCTATGAATGAAAATCCCTGTCCTCCTTTAAGGCCTGATTAAAAGTCCATTCAAGTCAATGGAAAGATTCCCACGGACTGCAGTAGGCTTTGGATGAGGACTTCAGAGGGTGAGGGAATTGCTAAGTCTTCCAGGAGAAGAGGAGCCCCGATGCTAATCTTAGCAGGTAAAGCTTTCATTTAATCCTGTAACAAAACTCCTGAACACCTTTTTTCAGTCATACTTTATATTACGGTTGCACATAAAATAATTTCTAAATAGTTAATAAATGACAGAAGTTTGAATAAATGGCTAATAAATTAAGAGTTCAGTGGATTGCTCATAGCCATCTATACTATTCACTTATTCATGTATGTAACTAAGTATTAATCCTTTATAAACCATTTATCAATGTGACCCATGTTTATTACTAAGTTCAAATAGCTCCTTTTTTATGGTTGGGTTTTTTGTATATTTGTTTTTTATTTTAATAGGAACAGTAAATCTGTTAAATGACAAATTGTCCCAAAGGACCCCTTGAAAATTAATCCACAGAAATTTTAGGGCGCTCCAGTTTGTAAATCTCCATGCCTGCACTTGGAGCCATAAAATGGGGAATCACGTGCACATGCATATTTACAGTTGCAGATTTGCCTGTGCAGGCCAAATAGACCCCTCTTTTACTTGCATAAATGTCTTTAGTACAGGATAGTTTTGCATCTTGTACATCTGAATGGATGTGCCTGCAAATGTGCATGTAAGAGAGGGGTCATTTGGCCTGCTCAGGCAAATCTGCAAATGTAAATAGATTTGTAGATTTTGGAGGCCTGTTAAAAAGTTTGCCCTTAATAACTGCTCCTGGCTACTTATTAATACGGTGTTCCTAAAACAGGCTACAGCTTGTAAATTGTTGAATATAGGCTAGACACAGATTTTATCTTTTAAAATCAGTAAGTTCCATACAACTAAATTTTAACTTAGTTGAGTTTCATGACTACCCTTGTTTCACATATTTAACCCAGTACCTATTCAGACAACCTTATTATCACCGTAGTATATTTCATTTATAGACTTCCAGAAACACCGTAGAAAGTACCGGTAAGTATGTTTTGATACATGTAGCAGTTGGCTCTTCTATACTTATTATGATTTATACAATCTACTAATGAAGACAAGATGGCCAAAGGACAAGCATGTGCTTGTCTGTTAAAGATGTTGCTCAGCAAAGTACTAAACTAGCATCAGAATTGCTTCAACAGTATATTATCTAAGCATAGGCCTCATATAGTCCTTAAAGAAATGTCTCCTAAGGTTTCGTCAGCCTTTGGTAAGTGGTCTTTTGCAGCAGTGAGTTGGAACATGCCCAAGACACACAGCTAAATCAAACATATCATGAAAATAAACTGCAAGTACAGGCCAGTACTGTTGGCTGATACTCCGCTTTTCTTTTTCCCATGGCATGTTTGATGTGATGATCATTTCCCCCCTCTCCCCCATTCATGGTTTATGTACAATGAACTATGGGAGCTTTCTACTACTATGACAGAATCTACATAACCTCATAGGGTTAGTCTGGGTTGAGTTTTAGTTCTTGGGCCAGTTATTTTATTCAACTAGTTCCCTCATTGTTAGTACCAAGTCTGCTGGACTGGTCAGCTGTGGAGAGATCTTCAAACAGGCTGTGCTATGCCTAGTCTGGTAGCATTCAAAACTTGGTTTTATTGTCCCGTTCCTACAAACTGAATGTATACATAGGTGTGAATTCATTGAATATTAACCAGCTTTGAATTTTGTAGTGCATGCCTCTTTTGATAATATGGTTAATAGCCACAGGGTTTGGAGTCATGATCCAAACTTGCCCAAAATTCCAGGTTGGTTAGACCCAGAGTTTACTTTGTTTTTACCCCCCCTTCACAGCCATTTTATTTTTTTAAAATGTTTTGGTGTAAATCTAGTGCTGGTTAAAGATGTCAAAGTGACATCTCTAGAATCTGAAGTTTTTCACTTGGCCATAAGACAGCATGACTCCCCTATCTGGCTTGGGCAGTAATACTATAGTGCTTTAACCTTTTATTATCTATACATATTTACATCATGCCACATTCACAGTATTCCTGCGGGTCAGGCGGGACCACCTCTAGAGATGCAAAGTCAGTACAGTGTCTAGAGTTAATTAAATCCTTAGTACCTCTGCTGCTATTGCCAAATCAAACGTAAGCAACACATCTCTCAAAGGCCACCAAACAGCCATCGGATAGTAAAGTGTAGTCATTTATCACCTGAATTAAAATATTAAATGGAAAATGACAAACTAGCTTTTCAATGAATTGTCTGTAAACAGTGAAAGAGAGACTGAGTGCATACTTCTGTAGGTTATCTGGAGTGCACACTTCTTCGTCATACAATCCTTCAGGATCTAACAAGGTACCTGTGAACAAAAAGGAACACGTGACTAGCTCAGCATACCTATTGCTACTTGCACCTTGTGTAGTTAGTTGTAGTGGTGCAAAGGGAGTGGAATCAGAAAGTGTTCCTTTCTGATTTGATAGCATTTTATACTCACTCTGCATTTGCTTTGGACAAGGGTGCTATTGGTTTAAGATATGTCCTCCCTTCAGGGACTGTATCTTGCCCATGCAGGCTAATGCTTTTGATCTAATTGGACTCGTCCATTTCAGAATGAATGCAAAAACCCCTCCCTAATAGCAATGAGGATGGGAATGCTTGCACTCAGTTCCTCCACCCTCCCTCTTTCTGATCCTTAAGTGTCTCTTCTCCCTTGCCTCCTGCACAGAACCCTCTCCCCCGAAGCTTTTTAAACCTTCCGGGCAAACTACCCAATCTGACCTACTCTAACCACTTCCTCAATCAATCAAATCAAGGTAATTAATTAAGTGAAACCACCACTCTTAAGAACATAAGAACGGCCATACCGTGTCAGACCAAAGGTCCATCTAGACCAGTATCCTGTCTACCGACAGTGGCCAATGCCAGGTGCCCCAGAGGGAGTGAACCTAACAGGCAATGATCAAGTGATCTCTTTCCTGCCATCCATCTCCAACAGAGGCTAGGGACAACATTCCTTACCCATCCTGGCTAATAGCCATTAATGGACTTAACCACCATGAATTTATCCAGTTCTCTTTTTAAACGCTGTTGTAGTCCTAGCCTTTACAACCACCTCAGGTAAGGAGTTCCACAAGTTAACTGTGCGCTGTGTGAAGAAGAACTTCCTTTTATTTGTTTTAAACCTGCTGCCTATTAATTTCATTTGGTGAACCCTAGTTCTTGTATTATGGGAATAAGTAAATAACTTTTCCTTATCCACTTTCTCTACATCACTCATGATTTTATATACCTCTATCATATCCTCCCTTAGTCTCCTCTTTTCCAAGCTGAAGAGTCCTAGCCTCTTTACTCTCTCCTCATAGGGGACCCATTCCAAACCCCCAATCATTTTAGTTGCCCTTTTCTGAACCTTTTCTAGTGCCAGTATATCTTTTTTGAGATGAGGAGACCACATCTGTACGCAGTATTTGAGATGTGGGCGTACCATTGATTTATATAAGGGCAATAATATATTCTCAATCCCCTTTTTAATGATTCCTAACATCCTGTTTGCTTTTTTGACCGCCTCTGCACACTGCGTGGACATCTTCAGAGAACTATCCACAATAACGCCAAGATCTTTTTCCTGACTCGCTGTAGCTAAATTAACCCCCATCATATTGTATGTATAGTTGAGGTTATTTTTTCCAATGTGCATTACTTTACATTTATCCACATTAAATTTCATTTGCCATTTTGTGAGATCTTTTTGAAGTTCTTCACAGTCTGCTTTGGTCTTAACTATCTTGAGCAGTTTAGTATCATCTGCAAACTTTGCCACCTCACTGTTTACCCCTTTCTCCAGATCATTTATGAATAAGTTGAATAGGATCGGTCCGAGGACTGACCCTTGGGGAACACCACTAGTTACCCCTCTCCATTCTGAGAATTTACCATTAATTCCTACCTTTTGTTCCCTGTCTTTTAACCAGTTTTCAATCCATGAAAGGACCTTCCCTTTTATCTCATGACAGCTTAATTTACGTAAGAGCCTTTGGTGAGGGGCCTTGTCAAAGGCTTTCTGGAAATCTAAGTATACTATGTCTGCTGGATCCCCCTTGTCCACATGTTTGTTGACCCCTTCAAAGAACTCTAATAGATTAGTAAGACACGATTTCCCTTTACAGAAACCATGTTGACTATTGCTCAACAGTTTGTTTTTCTATGTGTCTGACAATTTTATTCTTTACTATTGTTTCAACTAATTTGCCCGGTACTGACGTTAGACTTACCGGTCTGTAATTGCTGGGATCAGCTTTAGAGCCCTCTTTAAATATTGGTGTTACATTAGCTAACTTCCAATCACTGGGTACAGAAGCCGATTTAAAGAACAGGTTACAAACCATAGTTAATAGTTCCGCAACTTCACATTTGAGTTCATGCCATCTGGTCCTGGTGACTTGTTAATGTTGAGTTTATCAATTAATTCCAAAACCTCCTCTAGTGACATTTCAATCTGTGACAGTTCCTCAGATTTGTCACCTACAAAAGCCGGCTCAGGTTTGGGAATCTCCCTAACATCCTCAGCCATGAAGACTGAAGCAAAGAATCCATTTAGTTTCTCCGCAATGACTTTATCGTGTTTAAGCGCTCCTTTTGTATCTCGATCATCACTCCTGTTTTTAAAGTTTTTCATGGAAGTGCAGTGGGCAAAGTAATCTCTAGTGTAACTCAGTTGAAATCAGTGGAATTACACCAGGAATGAATTTTTATTAAGGTATGCAGTTTGAAGTGGATGTGAAAATGAAAACTGTGCCAATCGAATTGTTTAATTATCTTGTCACAAACACTGATTTAGAACATCAGCAATTAATGGGGCTGGAAGAATCGAATCATAAGTTGAATGCTTCCGTTTACATACAAATAGCTTGGTGTAACTGAGAGACTAGAATTGGAATACAGAGAAACCACAATGGTTCAACTGGGTTTTAAAAACTAATTTTAAAATGGCTAAACTGTGGCAGGGTACTTGAGTAATCTTATAAATTGATGCCATGTTCAATTCCAGCAGGGGCTGCATTTTGGTAGAAATCAACTCTCCACTATTTGGGTACAGTTTATAATACAATAAAGCACTCTGAGGCTTACAAAAGACATGACACTTTTAAACCATGGTTTGTAAATCTTTAGTCCCCACTTAATTGTTACTGCCCCTTAGTTATACCATATGCTGCCTGCAGGTGGTGTCTCAGGGCCATATAAGGATAAAATCGGTTGCCTCTGACAGTTTGAGACAAAACCTTACCAACTGCCCATGGTTTTTCTTCCCCAGGACCAAGCCGGCATGGATCTTTATAGCGTGTAAACAGGGAGTGCTGCTGCTCCAGCTTGTCCTCTGCAAGGAAAGAACAAGTCCAGGGAAAGGCAAATCAATCACATAGTGCAAGCTTTAAAATACAGTGCAAAAACTGGTACCATGCAAAAGACAAACTTGACTCTCCGATCTGTCCCCTCAGCTCGTGCCCCTGGAAGGGAGAGGAGGTTCCTCCCATCACTCTGAAGCAACCTTTCTGGTCAAGACTACAGAGCACAGATTTAATTTGGAACCTGATTTCATTTTGGTTTCTAAGGTGATATTAGCAACATTCTGTAATGAATTAAAAAAAAAACAAATAAACCAAAACTCACAATTGTAGTCAAGATTCTTATTAACCATGAGCTACATTTTTATAAATTCTCTAAATCTTAGTCCTCAGATTTGACAAAAGCATTTCCTAAATGTCTCCCATTTATCACTAGTTTAATGCTAAATTGACAGCTGAAGGAACTGATGCCCCTTATTTATCTTCAAAACAGGTTTGATTGCAGGCAATGGCAATGTGGATTTCCCATCTTGCTTGGGTAATTTACGTAGCCCCTATCCTGGAGGGACCAGTCTCCAGGCCCTTTCAATTTTTAGTCTGCAAGACTGCCAACAGCATACCAATTAGTGCCAGTTGATGTGGTGGCACATGTTTGAGGAACTGGGTTAATATCACCAACTCATTTCAACTGGCCCACTGAACAGACTGCAAATGATGACTTTTGGGCACTAATTACCTGGGCTGGATTTGAACTGGTGACCTAAAGGTGAAAGACCTTAGGTCAGTTGAGATTAATGGCATTAAAAATGTTACCTGTATATTTCAAATCCTCCAAAACTGTAAATCATGAAAAATAGGCCACTTTCCTATCCCTGGTCACCTCCACTCCCTTGTTATACTGTCTTGTTGCATCTTGTCTTAATAGGGACCCTAAACTCTTTAGGGCCAGATTTTTAAAGGGACTTGGGCACACAGAGGTGCAGATAGGTGCCTAGTGGGGAATTTTTCAAAATTGTTTAGGCACCCTAACTGCATTTTTAGGTGTCTAAATACCTTTTAAAAACCTGTCCCTTACTGTTACTATGCATTGGTACAGCACCCAGCATAATGGAGCCCTAATGTCATTGGAGCTGGTTGGTGCTACGGTATACAATTAGTTGTTAATATCCTATTCTCCACTGCCTGAACTCTCCAAATAATTGCCCCCGCCAACAAAACTCCACTAAGAACAAAGAGTCACTGTTGGAAAATAGAGCACTTTAAAACTGAAGAAAATGTATCAACAACAACAACAACAACAACAAAAGATTCACTGCGAACTCCTGCCCATCTGATTTTTGGGAGTAATTAATGGGCCTGATTCTCCATTGCCTTGCGCTGTGTACTGACGTAAATGACGACACAATGTAGGTGTTAAATGTTAGGCAGTGCAGAACTACACCCGCTGGCTTCATATTGACAGGACCGATGGTGAGTTGGGTATGTACAACACATCTGCAACGCATTTGTTGAAGTTAGAAACTTGTGGTCTGACTGCCTCACAAGATGCACTGTTCACGAAACACTTAGGTTACATAACTGACTGAAAAATGATATTTCGTGTTGATATTGTTATCCTGAGTATTAAAGTAGTATTAAAGTAGTCCAAATTACAAGCAGCATACCACATGCATTCTCAATGCTTAATTTCTCCAGGAGCATAATTAGTACCAATTTATCTACTTCAAGTCTAATAGCAAATATATGCCTCTAAGATTATTTAATGTAACAACAAACTAGTACTATTGGCACTGGATGAAGGAGCTAGGAGAATTAAAATTCAGGGTGTACTATTTATTATAGTAAATCTCATATCTAGTAGTATTTGCAGGATCAGACCCTCAAACTGAAAATACCAGCACTGCTGTAAATCCAGTAATTTTTTTTTAAAAACCTATTAAACTGGCAGTGTCCCTTGATAATTTTCTTCTTTGCAGCACTTCCACCATTTTAGATTTTAGAATTTCTTATCAACAGTTCAAGTTCCCTCTAGGGATCCTTGGAACATTCACAAGTCCCTGCACTTGGAACTAATGATGTCATTTGTCACAGGCTATTGTCAAGGCAACAAAATCCATAAATGTGTATGAAAATGGACACACTCAAAACAAGGGAGGGGGAACTTCTTTGAAGTTTGAGCTAGATGTATCACCTAAGGACGACGTTGCCCTGCATCAACAGAGCAAACCAGACCTGCTTCTACAGGAAAGCAACATCATTCTTGCCAAGGGATGATGTTGTGTGACTATCTCAATTCCAACTAGAAGGGGTCAGAAAAAGGAAACATGTTCAGTCTGTAGCCACATTCGTACTAAACATCCACTGTCCCGAGGCTGTTATAGGCTTTTGCGTCATTGTATCTGTTTTGGCCCTACCTATAGAGCCACAGGATCCCATTCTTGCATTTTGTTCAGTGTATCTTACTGAGCTGAGAACTCATAGCTCCAGTTCAACTATTGCACTCGCATTGTCTCAGCTGCTTTGAAAGTTGCCGTCTTTAGAACCACAAGACGATTCTGGGGCTGAGGCAGTAATAAATTAGCAGAGACGTCTTGGAGGAATTGCAGAAAACGAGGTTATTTAAGATTTGACAGGTACACTTAAATCAAATCCCTCCTCTCTCAGCAGGTTATTGATTTTGTTCAGGTATTTTTATTTAAGGACCAGATGAAATCTGCAATTTTATTTCTTCAAGTTTTGCTCTGTCTCAGGGTTTCAGATGCCTACAAACCTTCATTGGAGAAGCCATGGAAAGGAATAAAATTCTGTGATGATTAATCCACTACCATGCAGCAATTGTTACTATTCATGGCTGAGAGGTACAGCCTAGCCCCTCTCATTGAACCGGTTTTTATCTCGTAGCAAAAGGTTTAGAATATAATAGATTTCCATCACAGTCAGACTACATCAGCCTGACATTAAAGACATCCTTATAATAAAGTTCCTGATAACTGAGAATTCAATGTACTGATGTTAGAAGTGTGATACCTCTCTAGTACTAGGGTACAAAGGACTTGCTGCAAATGGCCCTAAAACATGGGGTGACTAAGGAACTTGCGAATGTCAGATGGATTAATGGTATAACTTTCAACACAGAGTTAGAGCTGGATTTTCACGGGAGGAAACAAACTATTCTACAGTTTCACAATTTGTAAAGAGAGCTGGCAAGTCTAAAAATATTCAGTTAATTTTTTTCCTTAAAATCTTCCAGACTCTTTACAGTGCAAAATTGGTAAATACTGTACCAAGATTTAGCACTTAAAAATACAAAACCTACATTTTCGGTCTGAAGTACATTACCTAACAAAGATCTGTGACTTTTAACATTAAAAACATTCCCCTGCAGAGTTGTGAACATAAACACTGCAGCACTGTTCTAATTTAATGCATGAGAACCAAAAAGTGAGACTGACTATAAATAGAAAATGAAAGTGATCAACTTAATTTCCACTTCCATTTCAAAAATGCAAAATAGTAAACTGCATTAATAGCAAAAATAAAACAGATTTTCAATGCTTTTAATGATTTTAATTGTTAGCAACACATCTAAGAACAGCTTTTACTTTGTTAGCATTGGTTACGTTTCAACAATGGTTACGTTTCAATAATTTAAACCCCTATGCAAACATGCCTACAAAAACTCAACCACTGTACTCCAGCTTCACAAGTATAAAAATATATTGTCAACCAAGTAACATCTGACACTTGGCTAAAATGCACATACTATGTTTGCTACATATTGTACAAAAAGATTATTCTAGATCATTCATTGGATGAAATGATCATGTTTACAAACCAGGAAGTTTCTTAATCTCATCAGAGGTTAACAATTTTAAGATTTGGAGCAAAGCTACACAAGTATGTAAATAACTGAATTCTGATTGGATGTATCTGAATTCAGCTAAAATTGATTTACCTCTGAGCTAATAAAGCATAGGGAAATTTTTGCTTTACTAAAACTCTGGTCAACAAATCTTGACTTTCAGCTCTAGAATGTTGATTCATAATTCCAGATGCCAAGTCAGAGTGTCTGCCAACTTCATGTTCTGTTCTTCAGATACTTTTCTACTCAACTTCAGGGTTCATTTGAGATTGGAGATGCAATAACTAAATTGACCGTGAGCATTTGATCCAAAGCGGAGTATGATAGGTTATTCATCTCCTGAGAATCCTGGCTGCCAAGTAGTAGCACATGTAAATATGAGAGAAGACCAGGCAATGCAGGGGCAGTCAACATTTTGAATTTTTTCATTTGAACAACTATCTATCCAAACCAGCTTAATTAACCTCGGCAGTGGTGATTAGCACTATATCGATCTCATCAACAGTTTTAAAAGAAAAGCACATTCAAAGACATGATATGAAAGAATAGTAGTTATTTTGGACTGTACAGGAGATATCTTTTTCTTTGACATAACTGGTACACCCAGCTTCATTAGAGGGGATGGATTCCCTATGGACACTAATATCTCCACTAAGCAAATGGGCCTGAACAGTGACTAAGAATCCATAAACCTGCTGGTCCTAAACTTTAGAGCCCAATCTGAGCACTGAAGCTTGAATTTATCTCTAACCTAGCTGACTAAAAGCACAGTATAAACCAATATGCACAATAGAGAACATATTAAGAGACTTACGGTGATCATGATTGTTCCTACCCCTGGTCTCACTGGTTCACACTCTGACGGTCCTAGTGTATCCATCTCTTCGTATGCCCGCATAGTAGCCGTAGCTCAGACACCGTGCCCTTTCCTCTCAGATGTAGCCCTCTCCATGCCTTTTGCCAGCTCCAGGCTGGACTACCATAATGTGTTCTATTTAGGCTACCATTGGAGGTCATTTGGCTGCTTCAGCAAGAGCATTTTGCAATTACCTGCCTATTTAGTGGAGCACGCACACACGAATATACATCACCTGTGATTTATACTCTGTGCTGGCTTCCAAGCTGCTACTTGGTGGTGGTAGCTAGTATCTATAATGCTGGTTGTCTTAGACAACCCCTCTCCCTATACCTTTCAGATCAGTTGCTTTTCTAGAAAAGCTTCTGTTGTTTGGGCCCAGGTTTAAACTCCTTTGAGCAAGCAGCAAGACATCACTAGTAGACAGCCTTTGGTTCTGAAATTTGCGCTCTCCTACAGTCCACCAGAGTCCCGATTCACTTATTTATGGAACATAATGCAAGACTTTTTTTACTTGGAATATTTCTTAATTTTAGAACATAATTTGGAGGGGATCCCAAATTAACAGACAGTAGTGGTAGAAGTTGGGATGGATTTTTTGATTTGTGCCAATTGCTGGTAATAATTGTTCTTTTTAATTTCTGTGGTATGCCCAGCTAGTGTAGTGATGAGCCAGTTGAAATAAATTAACATCCGTTTATGTAACTGCCTATACACATTGTGCAAACACATACACATTAAAAATAACATTTACTGTATCATGTTTGACTTTACCCTACTGTGTGAGATATTCTTTACTCAGAATTCCACTGCAAATTTAACATCTGTTTGTAGTAAATGTCTACTTTTAATGGTGTCCTTTGCCCTCCATATATGGAATAACTTCCAAAAAATAAGTTAAAAGAATATTAAGGTTGCAAAGTCAAGTCCTTAAAGATAGTAAATGCCAGAATTAAAGTTGCCTTCGGAACATTAATTCAGCCCCCTTGTGCGTATGCATTATGATATAGTCTTTAACTACAGAGTTATGTAAGATTTTTTTTCCACAGGTACCCAGTGATTATATGCCTGTTGATATATATTAGTAACTAGAAAGAAAGGGTATATAGGTGCCATAGTGACAATAAAAGTGCAGAGCAGGTAAGAGCTACCTGTCTGATTCTTTTAGCTTTTGGTGGAGACTGTCAAAGGCACAAATGATAGGACTGCCCTTTGTGCCTTAGAAATTTCCCCTTTAATGAATAGGCATCTCTTAAACATTGGGTTTGCCCACTCAGATTAACAATCTTTACTCCCATTTTTAAAAGTTTTTATAGCAATTTATTCTTATTTAAATGTGATCGCAAGCCATGTACAATTGCAGATCCCTGCTCTAAAGCAGTTAGAGGAGACATTACAACATCTTAGTAGCTCACTGTGATGCTACGTATTCAAGAGGAAGGGGAAAAGCTTGTCTCACCAGATGAGCAGTTGTCAAAGTTGAGATCTCCACAGATCACATCAAAAGCCACCAGCTCCTCTGGATTGGCTGTGCTGGAGGAGGAGGTAGATTTTCGGAAATCAGCCAGCCAATCTTGAAGCAGATCAAGTTGCTCACATCGAACTGTAGTGTCTCCTACGGGAAGCACAATATGAAAAAGCCTGAGTACAAGGAAATGTGCTTAAAACAACATTTAACTTTACAGATAGATACTCAGAATGCTGCATTCCTCTTGTGCAGCTAACAGACGTTGTTAGGGACATAAAGCAAAAAACGCAGGAGGGAGATAAAAAAAATAAAAGCACAAAACCACTCCAACCCCTCCTACCCACCCCCTCCCAAAACAAGCCCTTGTATTGCATCTTTTCCCCTACTGCATGGTGTATATTTAAACAATTTGGGGCAAGGAATATCTTACTATTTGTATGTAAAGTGGCTGGTGTTGTTTTGGACAGTATAAATAAAATTCATCCTCTGTGCAGAGACCTTGCATGAGGCCTACACACTGCGTAAGTCCTTGACATAAGGTTGAAATGGGACTTAAATAGTTTGTAGACCTTCTGCTGGCTCTCTGCACGGGGTGAATTACACTCTCTTTAAATGTAGTTTTTTATATGTAATTTGTATAATGTTAAGGTTGCAAAGTAAAGCATTCATAAGTTAAGAAGTTCTAGAATTAAGGCTGCATATGCATTATGATACAGTCTTTAATTACATGATCACAAACTATTTGTCCACAGGACCTCCACTCCATTCAGTGCTCAGAATGGATGGTCAAGATTTCATTTTATACTCATTGTTTGATATGAGGCTAACCATTCAAATCCTCCTCGGACTACAGAATTATAAGTTTCCCCAGGGGCTTTACTATGGCATGCACCACTGTAAACACCATGGATGGAGAAGAGCTATTTAAGCTATATGACAGCGTTGGCACGACAACAAATGACCAGGAATAGGCTGGAAATTAGAAGGTGGTTTCTAAAATCATACTAGTGAGGTTCTGGAACAGCCTTCCAACTTGAGTAGTGGGCACAAACGACCGAATTAGTTTATCCTAATTGTGAGCTCATCTGTGAAAAGTGAATGAAAATTAATAAAATGTTTCAATAACCTAACAACAAATGTTGGTGGGGAAAGGTGCAAAAAAGAGAGAGACTGAATCAGTCCAAACAAAAAGACCTACTGATGTAATTCAAGGACTGTTGTGAGCATGCCAGATAAACAAGAACAATGTGAGCCCAGAAATCAATGAACCAAACTTGGTATCAGAAATTAGGCCTGCTGGTGGACAAAATAGTGGGAGGATGGACTATTCCGCCCTTCACTCCCTTTCAGGGTCCTTAAAATAAAAGAGGCTTTGAGATCAAAGTTGTTATAGAGGAAGTGTAGGGGGACAACTGCTGATGAAAAGAAGGGAAAAGAGCAAGCTTCACTATCATGGTTGCCACCTTCATTTATCCTTGAGATCCACTGTAACATCAGTGGGCCTTCGTAGTCTTGATCCCAAGAGCTGTCCTTACCAGACCAAGCTAACAGAGGGACGGATGACATTGCCACCTCCACCAGTTCTGGCTGAATCTTGACTGCCACCAGGAATGTGAGACTGTCACCTGAACCCAGTGTGTCTTTTTCCTTTCCCACCGTTTTTCTTCTGTTTCCTATGCTTCTCGTTTTGTCTTCTAACAAGAGTCTGGCTTAGCCGGCCAAGACTGCATATTTTGCAACATTACTGTAAGCCTGTGAGCAGAGAGGGAGATAAAAGCAATCCCCTAAACAGCCTGATGCTGGTATAAATCTGCCAGTTCTTGTAGTGGTTGAAAAGCCTGTATGCTGTGCCCATGTTTTGCCAGCAGTGAAGTTGTAATTGAGAGTAAACACCAGAGAAAGAACCTGCATTTTCTTTCTTCTGCTTTTGTGTGTGTTTTGTCTTGTTTTGCTTTCTAGGAAACAGGATCGAACTTTAACAACAATGGTAGCTCCAGCCCATCTCAATTAACTTCTTTCCCACCCCAAAAGAATACCCTCTAAGAGACTGTTAGACAAGGGGTTTGTTCCTTCTAAAGACTAACTTTAGAGAAAGGGAAAGGGAACAAAGGATGTTGTTAAAATAAAAGCCTTACTTAATATGTTACATTTCAAATGCTTTAACTGTTTTTTCTTCATTTTCTGTATCTTTAATAAAAGGTTTAAAGGATTTTTAACTGTGTTTGCCATAGTATTTAGCAGGCTGAGGTCTCTGTATATAAAACTTTGTTTAAAACTATTTAATGTTGGACAGCTAAAGGATCGTATTAACACCTTTGACTCTCTGGGCCCATATATTCCATCTAAATAAATACCACAGATCATCATCTCCTTTTTCCTATGCCAAGACTGGGTAGGGCCAATGTTATGAGCAGATTCCATTCACGTCTGTTTAGAACCAGGATTTGAGCCTATTGGGGGTTGCTAGGATGGCTTTATATACTGTGCTGGTTCCACTGTCTCCTTGGATATCTCTGGACTCTCTCATTTTCATAGACAATACGTTTGGGTAGTTTTAAGCTGAAGCTTGATAAATTTATGAACAGGATTATATGCAGAGGTGAAAGTAAGCCGGTCCGGTCTGGTCCGGCGTACCGGCAAGAGCCAGTACGCCGTGCTGGACCACACTGGCTTCCATGGCGGGGATTGAAAGGGCTCAGGGATCACCACCCTGACAGTTAGGAAAAAGTTCCTAATATCCAACCTAAACCTCACTTGCTGCAATGTAAGCCCATTGCTTCTTGTCCTATCCTCAGAGGTTAAGAAGAACAATTTTTCTTTCTCCTGCTCTCTCTCCTCCTTTTATGTACTTGAAAACTGTTCTCATGTCCCCTTTCAGTCTTCTCTTTTCCAGACTAAACAAACCCAATGTTTTCAATCTTCCCTCATAGCTCATGTTTTCTATATCTTGAATCATTTTTGTTGCTCTTCTCTGGACTTTCTCCAATTTGTCCACATCCTTCCTGAAATGTGGTGCCCAGAACTGGACACAATAGTCCAGCTGAGGCCTAATCAGCCTATTACTGTCCTGAGACCTCCAGGTGAAGTGGCAATCCAACTGTATGGAAGCCGGAGACATGCGTTCAATTCACAGCTCTGCCAGTGACTCCCTGGGTGACTTTGAACAAGTCACTTAGTCTGACTGTGCCTCTGTTCTCCATCTGTAGGTACGTCTACATTGGAGCTGGAGGCATCATGCCCAGCTGGAGGAGACATACTGGTGCTAGCTCGGATCAAACTAGAGTGCTAAAAATAGAAGTGTAATGGCATGAGCACCAGGAGGGGCTAATCACCTGAATGCTTATCAAGGGTCTCAGGTGTGATCACACTCAGGATGGCTAGCTCTTTGCACCACTGTGGCTCCATTTCTATTTTTAGCACACTAGCTTGATCAGCGCTAGCACTGGTATGTCTACACAAGCCGGAAATTACACCTCCCTTTTCCAGTGTAAACATACCCCAAATCATGGGGATACTTCCTTTCGTCCACCCTCTGTAAACTCTTTGTACTCTATATGTACAGCTTCTAGCACAGCCTGACTTCACGTGAGGCTTCTAGGCCCTACTGGACTTGTTATTAATAATAATTAATATGCCACCAAGAAATAAGGGAACCATTGGCTGGAAACCAAGCGTGCAGCACTACAATAGGCACCTGTCACTTGGAAGTTTAACACGGCTTCCAAGCTTTCCGTTTTCTCACATCAGGACATCCAAGGGGACCTCAACAGAACAGCACAAAAGCCACAATCTGGTGGGCAGAGCTCCTAGTGGCTATGAAGCTGGTGCCGGCGGAGGAGGTGGAGAAGGAAGGAAAAGGGGGGGAGGGAGGATGTTTTTTTCTTGTGGTCTCTCTTCAGAGGCATCTTTTCTCCGCGAGCAGCGGCAGCCTGGGGAATGACTCTGCCACAGCCGAGCCGCCGCTCTGCTCCGGGGGCAAGGGGTGACAATTACAAACTACTGTATTCTGTGATTTACTTTCTAGAATCTAAAGTATATCGCAGTATAATCTAAAGTTCTCCTGTGAAATGCCAGCTGTGCAACCCTTCCGTGGCTGGATCATTCTTGTGCTTTCATTTTAAGTACAAATAAATATGTATAACGAATTTAAAAGTATGTAATTAGTAATTTGATATGTCGGGTGGCGCCTTTTTTTATGTGTTCGCTCCCCCTGATGTTAGAACCTGGCTACACCACTGCTTCCAGCCAGGGCCTTTAAATCTTGAGAGGCCCCGCCTCTTCCGGTTGAGGCCATGCACCCCTCAGGACTCTGGCAATACCAGTAAGTCCTGTAAATTACTTTCACCCCTGATTATATGACACTGTTTCCTGAAATAGCAAAGGACTGCATGAGATGATCCAGGAAGTCCCTTCCAGTCCTATTTAGCATCTGTGTGCTACACAGAAACTGATGGATTTAGCTTCACAACTCCCCTTTTAATGGCAACTGAAGCACAGATGTTAATGTCAAAAACGGGTACCCAATTTGAGAGCCCTGTGGCCTGATTTTTCAGATAATTTATAATTTTCTAAAACTAGCCCTGTGCTACCAATAATACTCCATCCATTCAGCATATCTTTGAAAAATGACGTTCCTCTGGGAAAAAATTGGTGGATCCATACATCTGGACACTCAAAGAAGAAAAAAATTGTGCTCAGCTTTCACTCCAGTTGGGCATCTCTGGATATTTGTGCATTTTTGACTGATTGGAAACATTTTCTCAGCTGAATAAGATATAGCAGGAATGTCTCTGATCATCCATATTAGCTACTAAACTACTCTAGGGTTTTGGAGTAGAAGAAAGGAACTATACACAAAAGTATATGAGAGTATATTTTACCAAAGGAATACAATAGCTAATCCATCTTGGAGCTCATTGAGAACACTTTTAAAATCATTTATTTTATAGCTCCCAGTAGTATGCCAGCCACTTCTGAGGAAATACGCAGAAAACACTGCTGTGTGTTCCAACCTAAATGATAGACTTGATCAATAGATTTTATCAAAATCAAATTTAGTTGTTGTAATTACTTTAAAAAAGCCAGTAAAAGTCCGACTGGTGGGGTGGGTGGATGAGAGGGAGAAAATTTGTTCCTAAAATAATTATTACTGTATTCTCACTCCCACTTTTGTTCTTTTTGCTACACACAAAATAACAAGCTGTGCATGATACTCGTAAAAAATGATGATTATCTTTGATTTTCTGGAACTACAGTGTGAACCCAGTGAGATAGCTGGCTCAGCCTCCAAATGATAAACATGTCAAGGTAAGAAAGAACAATGTTTCTTTCCTTCCACGTGAAATGAAGATTTGATTTGAAATGTCATGCTCCGAGTATATGGTGAACAACATGCTCAGAATCACTCGTTATGATGAAATAGCTTGATTTGTATGTTATATTATTCAGTGTTTTAAAATGTCCCAGGCATGTCAAGACGATCTCAGACATCTGCTTTCACTGATCACACGGTATGCAGATGGTGATTGTTTAATACTGAGGGTTATTTGTGCTTATAAAATACATATCTGCTTTTTCTCAGCCATATATGGTCAGTAAGCCATAATGTCAAGATGTTAACTTACGTGCATAAAGGGGACGGGAAAGCTGGGATTTTCTGGCTTGGGGAAAACACCCACCACACACTCCTTGGCGTAAGGTTAAGGAAGAGACCTCCTTAGATGCATATCTTGTGAGATCTGCACTGGTAGTCCTGATAAGAACTTCAAGTGTGTGTTTTATAGCATGCACGTCCTATAAGACTTGCAAATGTGTCTGTTACCAGATATTTGCAATGTTGTTGTAGCCGTGCTGGTCCCATAGTATTAGAGAGACTAGGTGGGTGAGGTAATATCTTTTATTGGACCAATTTCTGTTGGTTTTGTCTCTTTCGTCAACAGAACTTGGCCTAATATAAGATATTTCCTCACCTCAGTTACCAGATAGGCTTTTCTAATCCCAAAGATGGTGAGCACAGAGAGGGGACAAGTGTTGGTTTATACCCACATCACTGGTTTTTATTAGTGTTCAGAAGGGAAATTAGAGAACTTGTATATATGCACATTGGTTTATATGTCAGGATATTTGGTAAACATACTGAGCAAGCATGCTTACATTAAGACAGATGGCAAAGGGTGTTTTGAGTTATGCTAATGGTTTTAATGTAAGGAATGTGAGGTTAAGCCTTCAGGATATGTGACTAATGCCTTTGATAATTTGGTAACATATCTTTGAATACTCAATGAAAAATGTGCATCTGAATATCTTCTAAAGGGGACTGTTACTCTCAGCTCAGCCTGGATAACAACGTGCATAACTTAACACCACTAAAGTGTGCAGCTATGTGAAGGGCAGCAAAAGCTCCCCAAGGTGAAAACTCTGATTTACGATTTTATGCCAGTGGGAACATAGTCTAATAGATCAGGGGATGGGGCTCTGGATTATATTCATGGCTCTGCCACTGATTCATTCTGTGGCTTTGGGTACATATACATTGCGCATTAAGCCTAGGCTCTGACTCAGGTTTGAGCCCAAACCTGCCTTCTGTCCACATACAAATCAGTCTGACTCAGCTCAGCAAGCACCCAGGAGCCAGGTCCTATGACCTGGCTAAAGGGAGTGGGTCAGAGTCTAAGTCCCGCTGTGACTCTGGTCCAAGCCCATTTTGCAGTGTGGACACAGGTCAAACTTCAGACCTGAGTCAGAAGGTCTGCGTAGTGCAGTATGGATGCATTAGCATGGCCATCAGACCTGGGTCCAGCAATTGTAAACCTGGTGTGACTGACGACCTCTTGATGCTAACTGCCAGAAGGCGGAGGGATCCATAGGGAGCTAACAACCAGTTAGTACAGGCAAGACTCCCAACTATCAGCCCAGGATGCCTCAAGAAGTGTCACATCCAAGTTAACAATGCAGTGTAGACATACCCTAAATCTACAACAGCTTTGTGACCGCCCCCCCATAACCCCTTTTTGGGTGGGGATTCCCATGGTTAAAACACTCTGAAATTTCAAAGATGTAAACATCTTAAACTCTGAAATTGATTATTTTTAAAATTCTATGACCGGGAAATTGAGCAAAATAGACTGTGAATTTGGTAGGGCCCTATTTATAACTATACCAGTGGCTAGCTCTCTAGGTGCCTTGACTGCTGGATTCACTGCAGCCGGTAGGAATTTTTTGCCACTATTTCACCTTCCTCAATGAAGGATTAAAATTGGGCTCTGTCCTCATGGGGACGTTTGTCCTGTAAAGTCTGCCAGCCTATGGTAGTTGTTAAATCATATTTTGCTAACAAAGCCTGATAGTGATAAAGCATTGCAGGTTTGTAGAGGAGAATACCTTTCCTCCTGAAAGGTGGAACCTCTTTGAGCCCTTGTCAGCCAGGGTGGTGCTAGGATGTTGTGACCTTGCTCTTTCCATGGCTGCCTGCCTCAGCAGCAAGTGGACCACTGGGTGGGTGAAAAGGAACTCAGCTCATCTGGCCAGTATGAATTAGTGCCTCTCAACTCTTTTAGGTGTAAGGGCTCAGAAGGCCAAGTATGCCAAACCACTCTGGCTGGCTCGCTCTAAGATGGCCTCACTTCTGAGTGTGCCACCTTACTTGTATCTGAAAGTAACTTGCTGTCTTCTGTAGTAGAGCCTGGTACTGCTTATGGTCGTCCAGCAGAGATGATTAAGATTGAGTGATCATTTCATCTGGAGATGATTTCCTCCTCTTCCTCATAGCCCGTCGATCCAGGAGATGTTGTGTGGGAGAGGTGCAGTAGGACTTATGAATGGATTCTGGCACCTGCCATATGGGTCCCACTGGCCTATGAGGGATTGACTGGTTAATGGGGATCCCACGGCATTGGGTACCAGGAGTCCCTGGGAAAGTTGCATCTGGATCTCCTCACCTCCCTGTTAAGACTCATCTGTGAGGAGATGAATGACCGGCTGGAGTGTTTGATTCATCCAAGTTGGAATTCTACTCTTGCTCCACTGACGGGAACATTAGTACTGGAGGGTGAATGCTCATGCCTGAGGGTTAGCGTGGAGAGGGTTGCTGTATTACCAAAATAGATTCGTCCATCAGTGTGTCAATGTCTCAGAAGGGCCGGAAAGGAGAGGGGATTGAGGATAACAGAAAAAGATATCGTCTGGTGAATAAGTGTCTGCACATCCTGATGTTTGGGGTATTCCTGCAGTCGGGACTGACCACTCGAATGCATCCAGAGATGTTGCGGGTGGCCCATCCTTAGAAGGGTGGGCCTGTACCACTGAAGAATCAAGTCCAACAGTCTTTGATGAAACTGGTGGATGTCAGCCTTTATGTTTAGATGTTGGTGCCACCAACAGATCTTTTTCTCTTCCACGCTTTACCCTCCTTCTTGGAAGTCTTAAGCAGTCTAAGACTCCTTATGATCCACATGTTAAGGTTCACTGGATTTGGACGGGGCCAGGGAGGGATCTCTCTTCTTAGGAACAGACCTGGATGCGGATCTGTCCTTGTATTCATGAGAGTGCCTAGACACAGTTTTAAGTCAATGTAACTTACAAAAGCTCAAAAAAGCCACTGGCAATGTAACTTACATTGTCTTAAGTGGTAGTGTAAACAAGCCGTAAGTCTTTTAGCAGTAGGCAACTTGGACAGATATCTGCTGAACAACTCCCTCCACTCACTCACCTTAATTACATTAATTCTAATGTAAAATAATCTCACTTTTCTTCTGCACATCAAATGGTAACGATGGTCTCTCTGGGCCTGTGGCTTTGCTGCCTTGCAGTCTAGCTGTGCCCTGGGTCCTGAGGAACCGAGAGCCTCAACAGTACCTGACTGAAGAGCTAGTAGTGCTGTGGTAGCTGAGAAAACCAATGACCTCTGCTTTTTAGAGAGAGGTTCTCTACCTGGCATGGCAAGCCGGGGCATATTCTTTCAAGGGCTTATGAGAGGAGTCCTGTGTCTTCCTCTTAGATACCCTGGAAGTGTGGGATTCAGAGGCAGCAGACTTGCTTGGGGACCAACATACGGGGGAGGGTGAGTGTTCCTAGGCCTGGGTCAGAGGTTGAATGTAGAGAGTTCTCCATCATAAGGAGATGAAACTTTCTCCCTGTTTTTTCTGGGTGTTGATTTCCATGCCAGACAAAAGCTGCATTTTTGAGCAATGTGCAATTCCCCGAGGCAATGGATACAGCAGGAGTGCCCATCGCTGACCGGGATCACCTCCCAGCACAACAGACAGTACATGAAGCCAGGAGAACTGGGCATTATCTCCCACTAAGTAGTAGTAACTATCTAATATCTAAATACTATATAGAAAAAAGAAATTTTTTTAAAGAAAACAATCTATATCAAAAGTATTTACTAATTATGGAAAACTACCACTAAGACTAATATCAGTAAGACCAAGAAATTGATTGAGGAAATCTCAATAGGACAATGGCCAGAGCTCCATCAGAACTGAGGGCAGTTCACCCGTGCAGTGCTATATAAAAATGGCACAGGGCACTTAAGACTGACTAACACGCATGCGCGGGACGAACAGACACTGCTATGAGAAATCTCCGATCAAAGGTGCAGGGGGTGCTAGCGCACCTAAAGTGGGGCACTCATGGGGACACTACTTGAAGAAGCCCCATTCCCCACATCTGGGAAACTAAGGTTAACTGATCCTCAGAGGCCAGCCCCATGAAGAATTCCTTCAGGAGTGCAGGAAGTCCAGAGCTGCACGACAGCTACTCTACACTGTGTATCTAGCAGCAGGGGGACTATTGGTGGTACTCAGTCTTACCAGACCCAAGCAATCAATAGCTTCTGATGCGAAACTAATGACAACTAAGAATGGAGAAGTCCTGCCAGAATACAGAGTAGCCAACCAAGTAGTCATTCCACAAACCACTCACTTACTGTTCACTGAAACAGAATTGTCCCAGCAAATCTTAGAATAGGGATGCCGGACTGTAACTAGAAACTGTAATTTCTTTGCCCCCAGGCACGCAATTCTCAGTAACTGTTCAGACTCAGAATCTCTGTGTCTGATTGGCTAACATCATTACTTAACCAGAGTACAGAGATCTGCACTAATTGCTCTACAGTTATGTCTCTACAACTGATTTGGAAAAAGACAAAATCCTCTGTTTTAACTAGTTCCTGCATTCAACATTTTCAAGTTCTTGCCAGCAAGAAAGATGCTCCTAATCCCTTCAACGCCACCATTTACAAGGAAGAGCATGGTGGGAAATACCAAAGAGCAACAAAAAACAAACTGTCAAACCACAGAAAGGGAAATTTTTTTTAAACCTTCTGGGTTCGCTCTCCCACTTCCTCCAGGTCAGCCAGGCCTTTTTGCCCAGAATAAATGGCTTGTTTGTGTTTCTAGTGGAAAATCACAGCTTCTCCTTTCCATTCATTTTTGAAAAGCAATGGGTGAGTTCCTGGCCCCAGTGAAGTCACTAGCAAAGCTCCCATTGATTAATATAAAGCTGGAGAGGAGGGCCTTGGTTATCTGTAGGGAAAAACTATGCTGTTTTTAAAAGGGAAATAAGGTGGTAAAAAACATGGGAGTGGGTGAAGGCTGGTGACAAGTGGGGAACGAATGAAAAGTGAAATGTGGATTTTTAATTTTTTTGTTTTTAATAAAACCTACCCTTTGTCAACTTGGCTCATCTTGATTTTTGTATTTTTCTTTCATTTAAAATATGAATATTTACTTACAAATTGTAATTCAATAATAATAATTTCGGAGTACTGTCTGTTCACTGTGTAATGACCATATCCTGTGCTAAAACTCCTCAGCTTAAATCCTTGAAGATTTAAATGGGATTTTTTGGTTGATTTGTTCTGCTGTAAACATGTCAACCTCAGAGTACATTCAGGACTGTTGTTACCTTGTAAACAGGAAGCATCTTCAAATTAATTAATAATATAGTTTGGAGATCCACTTATTCACATGAATAGTGACATGAAAACTCCTCCTGGGCCATTAACAGCTGAAGTGTTAGTTGTACTTCACTGAAAAAAAATTATCCTTACATTTGCAATAAGGTCTCTGACTTCAGCCAAGCCAGAAGATGGCCACCTTCCAAACAATAATCCCTGGCACTTTTAAAGCAGCTTTTATCAGTGGATTGCTGAACATTTTACAGGCATGAAAGAACCAACCAAGCTTCGTAATCCCCCTGTGAAGTAGGTAGGTAAGAAGTTCAAGCCTCATTAAAGGAACACTCCATCTACCACTGAAATGCAGCTACTTCTGGAATGGTTCTAAGCAGTAATTTAATAACAGGAACACTATAAAACAGTTCCAGGGCAGTAAATGAAAAAAAATCTATAGCCGGTTCCATTTTAATGAAAAAGGTGAATTTTAGGTATAAAAAGATATATAACTGCTTACAACAGAATTTGGCCAGGACATATCTTGCAGTAAGTGCCATAGTCACAAGTGCTCAGATCCCTCCATTTTACATCTTATCCAAACATTAAAGCTGTTGTGTGCATACCAAGCACCTCTCCAGTATATGGGTCTCTCCTAAACAGAAGGGGCATCTGCTGTATCCATCTTACAGGGGAATTAATCCTTTGCAAGAAGAGCAGGGCTTAAAATCTGCAGGTGTAGAATCTGCCATGTTCAGGTGCTCTGTACCGACTGGGGGCATACAAGACAGTCTGTCTGTCAACATTCAGTCCAGGTGGTAGGAAATTTTTCTGGTTAGCTGATAAGTCCAAAAACCTTTTGAAAAATTCTTTCAATCCAAAACAATGTTTTATTTAAATTTCAAGCTTTTCTACCTTTAATTTAAAAAATAAACTTAAAAGTAATTTTGAAATGAAATATTTTGAAAATGTCAAACATTTTGACTCTCTCTTTTTTAATCGTAAATGGTTTTTCAACTGAAACAATTAGCCAATATTGACATAAATTCTTTAAATGATTTGGTTGATCCAAATCTGCATTGTTTGGGGGAGTAGGGGAGGGGAGACAAAAAAAAAAGTCAGAATTTTACCAGGCTCTACCAGATGGGTTGATTTTGTTCGTGGTTCTTTATCAATGGATCAGAAAAGTTCTGAACGTCTCAAAGAATTTCAAAAAGACTTAGTGGGTGGTAAAGCTTAGTTGGTCAGACCGTTTCCAGGTTCTGTCTCGCTGTACAGAGAGAGCTTAAGGAGATGCAGGGCACATGCACAGCCCCGACAGACACTGCTATTCAAGCCTCTGGTCTCATGTACATAAGGGGCATATGTACCTACAGTGGGATCCGCACTGATACATACACTAAGAAGAACTGAGAAATCTGCTGATAAAGAACATCTTCCCCATTCTTTTAAAAAGAGTTCAAACATATACAATTCATAGTCTCCCAGCCACTGCGGGGCTTTTTATTCTATTTTATATAGTTTGTTTTACTTTCCAGCATCATGTATCATTTCATGAAACAATGTATATAACATAGCAAGCTATATATGGTAGTAGCCGAAGAAGTGAAACATGTTTTTAAAATAGGACAAGCAATATTTTCTAAACAGAGCATAAACTTATTAACAATTTATGTTGGAAATGGCAAGCAAAAATCAGGCAGAGAATCTGGGCTTCTTCCAACTTTTTGATTTCTACTTGAACTGCTCTGTGTGATGACTGATCGGCTTCACTTAGCATGGTTTTTCAGGGTGCAGGAAGTTATTCTATTTATAAACTTTTATTATGATTTTCTGGTGTGTTACAATGAGTCTCAGAAAACACTATACCTTTGATTCTGGGAAAAATCTTGTTATAGGAGCAGGTCAAAAATCAGAAACTTGGTATTTCAAAGTTTGTTTTTGTCCCCAAGTTGGGATGAAAAATTCAAAATTTTTCATGGACTGGACGATGTTGATTTGGGAATGTCAAAATATTTTGTGTAGACTTGGTCTGACAGTAATCTGTGTCCCCCTGAGCTGCTGAATTCAGGAGTCTCATGCCCCCAGTTCTCCTTAGGGGTCTGGTTTCTTCATGCCACTATTGTCCTCTACAGGCCAGGGAGCCAGGCCCATAGGCAATTACCATTAGGAACTGTGGCATCTCAGTTCAACATTAATGTGTCTGCCTGATCAGAAATGTGTTTTGATTTGGGTTAATCTGACCCTAACTAAATATTTTCTTTAGATTTTCCCAACAGAAAATTGAAATATTTCCATTTTCCCATGAGAATGTTTCAATTTTGTGAAAATTATATTTTCTGTCTCAAACATTTTCATGGAAAATTCCTGACCAATTATGGTATTTTCATTAACAATTTTTTTTTATTCTTCTTGGTGCAGCAGTGAGAGTTGCAGCGTAATATATAAAATAGTGACAGTTTTGGCTCAACAACAAATGCTTCAGAAAATAAATGGTTTATTTCTCCATTATAGCTAATGCTTGGGAGTTGCTTTGATACCTATCGGCCTGATCTGGCATGGTGATGGGCAGTCTTAATTTTTAAGCCAAAAGAGTGTAGTGGGAGCTCAGCACTACCCAGGTTCAGGTCCCAACATGCCATCAGTAAAATCTTTACTGGTGTGCAACTTTTGGTTGTGTTTCAAGAAGTGGCTGAAGAATCTATGATGTGTGGCTTTTACATATATCTTATTTTCTCTTTCCATCCCCTTGCTACTTGCATGACACTGTTACAAATGCAGGATGGGGAAAGATGTTTTGCTAATATGCTGCTCTTGCACTTGATTAGAGAAACTTCCGGCACAGAACTAGGAACACCATGAGAACAACATTGAGAAAAGGAAATCGAGACAATACCTGCCAGAGCTTGCAAATGAGTGCAGGAAATGTATCCCACAATTCTTTGGTCCTGAGGTGTATTTCCCACTTGCACCTAAGGAAGGAAGAAAGAAGGCTGTTAATGAACATGTCACTACTATGGTCAAGGCCCTCTGTCCTGTGCAGAATACAAGATTTCAGTTGTTCAATAGGAGCTCTTGAGTTATACCCCTGAAAGTTACGCCTTCCCTCTCTCCTCCAATGCCACTTTAAGCACTTAAATGGATCTAAGAGAGACAAAAACCACAGGAGATTTTGCTTTAATAGAAGTCCTACTTGTCCTGTCTGTTCACTGCCTAACTTCTTCTCTGTCCACTGCTACTTCAAACTGCAAAGCATTCCCTGTTACTCTCTCTTGCCTGTCCACATCTCAGTGGTTATCTGCCTGCAAACAACTTGCCAGCCCCAAGCCTCCCAGGTCCTCCTGGCATGTGCAGGATTAAAACCCCACGCAGAAGCACCCCATGAGACTAAGTAGCAGTCTCCACACACACAAAAATCTAGACATTTACAGAAAACTGGAATTCAGAAAAAGGGAAGGAGGCTTTGGAAAACAAAACAAAACTGTACACTATTTTCTCTATTTCACTATGTTTTCCCATTATTTTCTCTATTGCCCAGTACTGTTTTTTGTTGATGGGGGAGAGGGAGTAAAGGTATTGGAGAATTTTGCTTTGTGTTTCAATGAGACATTTACATTTTCCTCCTGCAGATTTTCACAGCAGCAGCCTCTGTACCTGTCAACCAGAGCAGGGAAAATGTAAATTTTTTCCTCACTCTTCTAGATTCCCCCCCAACTAGGGCATTCCAGACCCTCTAAAACACAGGTAGGGGATTCTTCCTTACAAGGGTTTACTTCCATGGTAGGTGTAGAGGGGGTTTCGGAAGCCCATTTTGCTACAGTGTAGTGTACTCCATCTCTCCCACACACACGTTAGACTGTAGGTCTGTAAGACAAACCTCTTGGAGGACACACAGGCACTAGAACTAAGTTGTGCTTTATTCTTTTAATCTTAATTAGCACTAGATCTGCCTCAGTCTTATTCAGCCACCAAATAATAGTGGTGAAAAAAGAAAGATAATAAAGAAGAGATTTAAAAATATATTAGGAACAAAAAGAATCCTGACAATGGTATTGGTCCATTACTAGATGGAAATGCTAGAATTATCAATAATAATGAAGAACAGGCACAAGTGCTCAATAAATATTTCTGTTCTGTATTTGGGGGGGAAAAAAAGATGGTATCGTCTCATCAGATAGTGATAACATACTTTCCTTTCCACTGGCATCTTGGGAGGATGTTAAACATCAGCTACAAAAGATAGACATTTTAAAATCAGGATGTCTAGGTAATTTGCATCCAAGAGTTTAAAAAGAGTTGGATGAGGAGCTTGCTGGAACATTAATACTGATTTTCAATAAGTCTTGATGCACTGGAGAAGTTCCAGAAGACTGGAAGAAAGCTAATGTGCTAGATTTTTAAAAAGAGTAAATGGAATGAGCCAAGTAAGTATAGGCCTGCCACCCTGTCCTTGATCACAAGCAAGATAATACAGCGGCTGTTACAAGACTCGATTAATAAAGAACTAAAGAAGGATAATGTAATTAATGCAAAACAACATAGGTTTATGGAAAATAGATCCTGTCTAACTAACTTGATTCCTTTTTTTATGAGATTACAAGTTTGGTTGTAAAAGTAATAGTGTTGATATAATATACTTAGATGTCTGCAAGGTGTTGAATTGGTACTGCAGGATGTTGATTAAAAACTAGAATGATGTAAAATGAACATGGCACATATAAATGGATTAAAAACTGGGAATCAGCCTCAAGTAGATGTGTTTCCAGTGGGGTCCCAATGGACCAGTTCTTAGCCCTACATTATTTAACAATTTTATCAGCAATCTGGAAGAAAATATAAAATCATCACAGATAAAATTTGCAGATGACACAAAAATTGGGGGAGTGGTAAATGAAGAGGACAGATCATTTATTCAGAGTGATCTGGATCACTTCGTAAACTGCGTGCAAGCAAACAATATGAGTTTTAATATGGCTAAATTTAGGAACAAAGAATGAAGGCCATACTCACAGGATGGGGGACTCTATCATGGGAAGCAGTGACTGAAAAACATTTGAGGGGTAGATAATCAGCTGAACATGAGCACCCAGTGTGACTGTGACCGGAAGAGACAATGCTATCTTGGGATGCATAAGCAGGGGAATCTCGAGTAGGAGTAGAGAAGTTATTTCACCTCTGTATTTGGCACTGGTGTGACCACTGCTCAAATACTATGCCCAGTTCTGGTACCCACAATTCAAGAATGATATTGATAAATTGGAGAGGATTCAGAAAAGAGCCATGAGAATGATTAAAGGATTAGAAAACATGCCTTATAATGATAGACTCACAAACCTCAATTTATTTAGTTTAAAAAGGAGAAGGTTAAGGGGTACTTTTTGATTACAGTTTGTAAGTGCCTACATGGGGAAAACTATTTAATAATGGCCTCTTCCATCTAGCAGAGAAAGGTATAATGAGAGCCAATGGTTGGAACCTGAAGCTAGACAAATTCAGACTAGAAAAAAGGTGTACATTTTTAAATGTGAGAGTAATTAACCATTGGAACAATCTACCGGGGGTCATGGTGGATTCTCCATCAATGACAATTTTAAAATCAAGATTGGGTTTTTTTAAAAAAGATTTGTTCTAGGTATTATTTTGGGGGGAATTCTATTGCCTATGTTGTACAGGAGACCAGACTAGATGATCATAATAGTCTCTTCTGGCCTTAGAATCTATGAAGTGAGGAACTTTCCCATACTTTATATGATCTGTGTAAGGGTTAGGCAGATTTGCAGTCACTGCCTTCATGAAAGCATAAGGACTGATCATTAGCTAGTTCTTGTGGGAGCCCTGCTGTAATGGAATCATGGCTTGTTCCCCCAAAGTACTGGCCAGCTGTACCCAAAGATGAGGAAGTACGCTACACTCCTTAAAAGAGTACAATAATGTGGACACTCCTCCTAGGAGTCTGAAAACTTCTCCCCGTAGAGTGGTGCATCTTTGTAAAACCCCAATGAGGGCATGTGGTCAGCAGACACAACTTAGCCCTTAATGGGGAAATAGTCATCAATGGCAAGACTAAGATGAAACCTACCAGCTATGCTTTATAGACGGAGGGCACATATACTGCATGCAAATCAAACCAACCCTCTACCAGATTTCTAGAGAGTAGAATTCTGAGGAAGGTCTGCTTGCATAGAACTTATGAACACAGAACATAATAATACAAGAGAACATCATGAAAATCACTTGATAGACAATGACTTCAGATGGATTTTTTAAAAACTGAATAAGGGTGGAGCATGTGTACAGAATATGATCTGGCCCCATTGAAGTTAACACCAAAACTCCCACCAACTTAAATGAGATCAGGATTTGGCCCTAGATGAATGGAACAGAGAAGCTGCTGCAGGTGCTTGATTTTCCTGATCAGGATTTAAAACAATACAGTACCGCTATCAAAGAAAATTCCTGGAAGGGAAAGTTTTATCAGAGCCTCAAAAAAATAAAACCCATAGCTTTGCTGATGACTCCTGTATCACTGGACTTGATGAAGCCACCTTAAATTTCATCTGACACCCTTAAATAAAAATGCAACCTGGTTTTAAGAGGAGTAGAGTTTTGTCCATTTATTTGGATTTTTCAGCTTCTCCAACTGTCTGAGAAATATCCTATTAATTTTACAGGCTTTGCAGGCAGTGAATTTACAGGTCATTTATGCTTGATAATGTCCTGTCAATGTTCATTATTTTTCTGTCTGGAAAAAGAAGGCACATAATAAAAATCTTACATTGCTCTGGGCCTAGCTTCCTCACTCATCTTTTAACCAGTTTTCCAACTGGACTTTGGGAGCTCATTACCGTTCACACACAGTTAACTACTCTAAAGATCATTTCCAGCTAAGTGATGCTTTTCTATAGAGATGCTATGCTGAGACTATAGGTGGCTTTATGGAAAGTGTTTTTAATATAATAGTATATAAATTCCTATAGAAACTACTTTCGTTGCCCTAGATGGGTTACACTTGCACAGAGGTAGAGAAATTCAGTGTTCAGACTTTGTGTTCTTAATTGAAGTGGAAGGGGAACGAAGACAGGGGAGGTTTGGAATTAACTCAGCAGTTTTACCCCAAAGCCAGTGGATCCTTGCAGATCCACACGGATATGAGGGAATCCTGGCTGGATGCCACGAACTCTTGCAGGAGCCTTACTGCAGTTGTTCCTGCAGGCTGCCTCATTACATGCACACCATTTTTCACGTACACATTAAATGAGAGTCTTATGCAGCAGGTGCAGCACCAATAGAACATTGTGGGGTTGTTAGTTTAAGAACAGCAAGCCTCTATCCTATAATACAAACCAGGGCACAATATATATTTTTCAAGCCATCTAACTGCAGCCAAGCGAAACGAGATTTTTCACTCAACTATCAAAAAGGACATCTTCACCTCTAGAGTTTCTGGCAAATTACACATTTCTCCCACATCTGAGGAGAGACGAGCCTCCCACTCTGCCCTGCAAAGGGAAAAACAGACGTTGCAAAATTGTTCTTTATTGTGGCAAGAGTGTACACTTCACACCTCTGTGTCCAAAACTGGCGGAACCATTTTCACTTTCAGGCTGTGACCAAACGTGGAAAGTTTCAGTCTGAAAGGTCAGTCTGAGTAAGTTTTATAGCCAGCTGAAAAGGCCTGTTAGAATGAAATCACTTATGCCACATTACCTTTATAATTGATCTGAGAAGCACAACTATGATTTATGTATGTACACGTAATTGTATTTACATTATATATCAAACTGTATTTTATACACATATCTCACACCGAAACAAAAAGTACAAGCATAATATGTATGTGTGTGAACAGAAATGGAAGAGGTCTCTCTAGCTGTTTTTGAAGTTCCAAAAAAAAAAAAATAGTACCAAGTAACAGCCAAAAAGTTAACATGGCCAATATTTCCATGGACAGTATCAATGTTCAAGTGCTTGCTGCATAGTCCTTTTCCCAAACTTAAAATTCTGCCATTTTGTAACAGGGAGCTGATTTTTCTGTTTCACTGAGTGGCACCATTACCCTAAACTATTGGGCAGGATCTCTGTAAGCAGACATGATGGAAGAAAAGATCCATGGTTACAACGGGAAAACAAAATTCTTATAACCTCTAGCCCAGTACAGCAAAAATCCCCAGCAAACTAAATATTATTAAATAAAATTTGATTACAGACTCTATTTGTTATTCTGTAAATGAAAAAGCACTAAAGTATGGACAGCCATGATAGTAATACTGTGGAGGTCTAGTAGCTAACCCTATAATTGTACACCTAAGCAGTGCATCGTTTTGCTGAATACTGCGCCTCCTCTGAGAGTGCTC
Source organism: Trachemys scripta elegans (assembly GCF_013100865.1). Lineage (NCBI taxonomy): Eukaryota > Metazoa > Chordata > Testudines > Emydidae > Trachemys > Trachemys scripta. Next base: position 34,497,481 of record NC_048310.1, on the reverse strand, counting down.
CATTTTAATGGCTGTATTATATTGTGAGAATGCCATCTGGACAGCTCTGCAGGCAGGACAGTGGGAAAACAACCCAGAGCATTCACTGTCCTTGCAACACAGATCTTGATGTGTTAGTTTAGCTTTGGGAGGAGTTTCCACCTTCACAGAACTCAGTCATGTGGTCAGTATTTGACCAGCAGATTGCTCAAGTCTGGGACAAGAAATAAGTGTCTAGTTCTTGTTCTTGCTGCCAAACACAGAAGGTGCTCTCTAATCCACTTTTGTAGAGAAAATAGCAATTATACTAGGGCAACCCAATTCAAAATCACCCAAATAGGAATTAACTTTACCTGAACTACATTGTTGGTGCTAGAAGGTCAGTATCAGAACAGATAATCTAGAAGACTGTCCCTTGAGGCATTATCCTACACAGTGTTTTCCAAAAATGTCAGATAGACCGCAGGCTAAAGTTCACATAAACCCTGTTTACTGAACCCAGGGCCCAATCTTCCCACCTTTCCTTTGAAAATATTGTAGTCTATTCAATGGGACTATTAGCAAAGTAAGATACACTCACTGTGCATAAGACTGGGGATGTGGGACCCCCAAGAGCCTAGATTACAAAACAAAATAGTAGCGTCTGGACAGTGCGATTGCAGACCACATCCCAAAGCACCACAATTAGAGTCCATGGACTATTCACATAGTAAAGGATGGAGCATTTAAGCAATAGCTTTTAAAGTGCCCTTTCGTATGTTTCAGGTTGAAGGGTGATAAGTGTCAAATATGACCATTGTCACAACACAACTGATTTTCATATCATGTGACTATTAGCCTGACAGCAGGAAATATCCTGGGTTCTCTCACTAAAACAAATGTTTGGTGTCAATAATCTCAGGAATGGCCTTTCAGTCCCCCTTTCTGTCTTGTTACAGAGAATATTTTACAGCACATATGAACTTAAAGGAAAAACCTTGCTCTGATCAATGCAAGAGTAAGAACCCCAAATTAGGCAGTTTTGGAAAACTATATTACGGGCTACACTATGGCTCTAATACAGCTGCACAGGGCAATATGGGAGAGTAAGACCCTTAACTCTAGTTGCATTAGAACTGCCCAGATTGTGATTCCAGGTGTGGGGACGAGACCAGGGTTCCATTTCTGATGTTCCCCACTGTGAAGCTGGCAAGACATGAGAAGGGAATATGCTGTGCTCTACAGGCCTGTAATAGATTACTTCTGCCTCAGCCCCAGCTCAGAGGACCACAGGAATTGCATTGCAGAGGGGTGCCTGAAGTACACAGTGCCTCTCAGGGCTACACTCCTGCAGTGGTGCCATTTTCACACCAACCCTTACTCTGGAATGTGCCTAAAGGCAAAACATAGCTCAAAATGCATAATTTATTGTCACCTGCCACTGCAACCTTCTATTGAGTCTCCTGTTATAATGGCATGGGATTGTGAAGAAGTGCCTGAAACTGCATCCCATGCAAATTCAAAATCCCATTGCAGTATCAGGCTCAATATTTGCTCATGTGGACATTTCTGAAGTGTATCTATATGAGATATAGACTCCTTCTCAAACTGTATCTACTAGGGAAAATTCCAATAAACTAATATTAAAATATGCCTTTAAAGATTCCAAACCATTTTTGGTTAGGTAAACCACAGCAAGAGGAGCTAATTTATAATGGCCATACATAGATACATACATACCTACAAAAACAACGAGGAGTCTGGTGGCACCTTACAGACTAACAGATTTATTTGGGCATAAGCTTTCGTGGGTAAAAGACACACTCCATGCATCTGAAGAAGTGGGCTTTTTACCCACGAAAGCTTATGCCCAAATAAATCTATTAGTCTTTAAGGTGCCACCAGACTCCTCTTTGTTTTTGTGGATACAGACTAACACGGCTACCCCCTTATACTTGACATACATACATACATCCTGCTAAATTCTGATGTTATCTAAAGCTGAATTCAAGTTGAGAGAATGTGTATGTGATTGAATAAAGTGTCCTGCTTATATAATTGTACATTGACAAATGCAAAATTAGTACCTCTCTCAGTATTATACTGCAACATATAAAACATGTTCCAGTTCATAGTACATCTGCAAAGGTAAAACAAGATATAAATGCACACTCATTAATCAAACATTAGGACAGGTATGGAAACATCCAAGGACAGATTCTCATCTCTGTTACACCATTGGAAATCTGAAGCTTGTTAGTTACTCAGCAAGTAAGACTCTGAAAAGAGCTTTTTATTTCAAAAAGGGTTTAGGAGGCAATTCTGCTAGGAAACAAGCATAAGTCTCTGTTGCTCCTTGTTTACATTGGACCTTCACTTGTGAACTATTAAATCAGTAAACAGCTCTGCAGCCTTCATTTTCATTCCCAGGAGACTGAAATCAATAAAAAGCCCTAGAAAGGGGATTCCTTCTTTTCCTACACCACTCCCCAAAATACCATAGCATTGAGTCGGGTCTAACAGAATAAGACATTGATTTCCGAGAAGCCCCAAGTTGGAAAAGGGGAGAAAACAATGTAATGCCGCAAATCCCTCCAAAAGACAGGAACTGTGTGATACAGTATACATCCAGCACCCTCTGTTATGGGTGAGAAAAATCATTCATTTGATAGGCTTTGGCTGCCCATTCAGATTCTAAATTTGCCTTTATAATGAATAACAAAACACAAGCTGTCATAGTGACATGAGTTAATTTGAAGATCTGCCTCCAAATGATAGAGCTCCATGATAAATTTGCCTAACATCATGGCAAAACTCCAGTCAGTTACCTTAATACAGCAAGGTAAGACTAGCTCAAACTGACAAGCACAGTGGTTTGAGATTACAGCAATACTACTCTCTCCTTAACAACAAAAATTGTGTTTAGGAGCACTGCTGTTCAAACAAACTACTCAAACAGGGGCTTTCCATTCTGATATATAAGTAGACTGAATGGTGTTATTATTTTCCATGGAAATAAAGCATCCCAGATTAAGAACAGGAGCATGACACATAAATAGACTTTATAATATATAGCACAGTAGGCTATCACTACAGGAAAATCCTCCTAATTATATTTTGTCAACGTGGCTCAAATGCAAGGGAATACTGAGAAATCTCGATAAGAACACAAAGTGTGAGTTTGAGTTATAGACAGAGCTGTTGAGAAAGGGAGAAAGAGTCTGCATATGTATAAATAAAAGCTAAATATCTATCTCTATATAAAAGCTAATAGTAATAGATGCATATTGAGAGACAACGCACATAATAAAGGGAAAAAACGGGAGTATCTAATTTATCCCTGTGATTGGAGTAAGAATATTCCATGATAGTAATCTCTCAAATTGTTTCAACAAATCACCTAATGAATACGTCTATCAATAGTGCCTCAACCATTTCCCATGGCAAAACATTCTCTAAGGGACATGTCTAATCCAGGGAAACTGACCAGCATATCTGAGCAATTTCTCTGCAGCAGACAAACCCTACTTCCTATTGTTGAGAGATGTTTTCTATCTTCTTCCTTCAGTTTCTCCTTTTCTTTTTTTCAAGCAATTGCTTCTCATGAAGCTATCTCAGCTCTTGTGACTAGGCAAAGCTATTTATATACTTAATTGAAGACTTCACTTTCAGGATTGGGTTCAGAAATCTTGCATGATACTGAAGTTACAACCTGTCTTTTCAAATCACAGTCAAGAGGCAAGGCCATAAATCGAATACAATACTGAATTTGCTTTAAGCACCTAAGAGCCAGAATGGTACAAACATATTGGAAAGGATAATAGCAACAAAATGATTGCTGGGTTGGACGGATTCACTTATGAGGAATGAGTGAAGGGCTATATACACATTCCATAGCCAAGCTATATTTAAGGGGTGATATGATGGCCATCTACAATTCCCATAAAAACCAATAATGCAGAGGGATTATTGAGAGATATAATTAACCATAAGGGGATGAAACTACCAGAAGAGAAAATTTAGATTGAATATCGGGAAAAATCTTCCTCACAGATTAATTAGACTGGAATAATCTCCAAGAAAAGTGGTGGAAATCCCATTGCTTGGAATATCTAAACTAGATTAGAAAAAGCACTTAAAATATATTGCAAGAAAGAATTCTGCTATATTGGAATTGGTTTAATGTTGAACCAAGCCAAAATATTTTGATTTACAAATGGTGAACCATATCATTTTGACCAAAAATGTCTAAAAAAGTATTTCAACATGTCCAAATTAAGTTTTTGAGTTTTGCCTGAACATTTTCAGTTAAAATTTTTTGGTTGTTCTGCTCTTTGATTATAAGTCTAAATTTTCTGCAGAAACCAGTCTTTTTTCATAAAACAAAAACTAACTTTTCTATTGAAAAACATCTGGAATGGAAAAACGTCAACCAGTTCTACTGGTGATTCCCTTGCATTGCTATCCTATGGGTTAGGTGACCAAGCCTAATGACTCCGTGTAGCTTCCGAAGAAGATATATTTTATTCCTACACCATCAGTCTGTAGTATCTCTTGATTAGCTTAGATAGGTTCTACAAGATCTGCAAAAATCGTTATTTTACTATTTTGGCAGCTTTCTGTCTCTCTTGCCTTCAGGGATCTGTTGTAGTTTCTAAAGGAGATACATTAGTTATGTTATATTAATAATTTATTATTACTATATTATTTAAGCATGTTAAATTTAAATAAATTAAATATAAGTTAAAATGTTAGTGAGATTAGCTCAAAACTCTCTTTGGTACCCATCCTACCAACTACTGCTCTGAGTTCATGTCACGGCAGTTGACTCCACATTGAAGTGGGGGGGAAATATGATGCTGAAACAACCGCAAGGGAAAATATGACTAGCAAGATTTGCACGAGTTTTAAAGTGGAGTGAAGAGGGAAAGTGAAACTATTTGAATATAATCAATACCATTAACTAGCAATTACTGGCTGTGGAAAGGACCGAACCTATGCTCCATAATCTCTCCACCCATGCCCTATCCTCGTGGCATTTTAACTTCTCCCAAGCGCAAAAAGGGAAAGGACGGGGCCGGTAATTCAGACTTTCCTGTCACTAAAGAGGGAAAAATATCCTTCTTAAAGATATTAATTGTAACAGGGTGGAGATACATGGTATTAAAAACTGACAAAAAAAAACCCCAAAATACACAAGTGTCTGACACATCCAGGCCTAGCAGACACTAAATAATTTTTGCATTAAAATTATATGATGACAGAGGTTGAGTGTGTAGAAAATATTTAGGTCACCTCCCTGACTTAAATGGAACTGCTTTTAAAAGTTGTTTAAACAAAGCTATGCATGGCAGTATATGCCCCTTTTATACATATTAGGATAACTGCAGGTATGGAGGTAACGGATTTATTAAAAAAAATCAAGAACCATCCCAGCCCTCAGCCCAGATCCCCAAATAATCTTTTATTCAGTTCACAAAATAAATAAGTAAACTACCTTTATACATACATACTCACCCCTTCCCAGTCCCAAAGAGGCATATGATTCCTACCAATGCTGAAATCCATCTTTGAGCACCAGCAAATCTAAACACCTACTCTGGGTTGGCTGCTTTCCTGAATGTTGCGAGTTCCAGAGACCACCCATCTTAACTTCCTGTCCTCTTCATGCCTTCTTCCATTCAGCTGATCCCATCCTAAGAAAACCCACCACACTGCAACAAAAATCACGATACATTTGCTGCCATCACACTGCTCTTCCTGCTTGTGGTTTATACAACTTTTGCCATCTTTTGCTGCCTTGTCTATTTAGTAGTAAGCTGTTTGTCTAACCTGTTCTTAAAATCCTCCAATGATAGACATTGCACAAACTCCCTTGGAAGCCTATTCCAGTACTTAACCATCCTAATAGAGAGTTTTCCTAACTCCTCCTAGCTTGGTGTCATCCACAAATTTTATAAGCATACTCTCCACTCCATTATCCAAGTCATTACTGAAAATGTTGAATTGTACTAGACCCAGGTCTGACCCCTGTAGGACCCCACTAGATAGATCCTCCCACTTTTACAGGGTGTATTTATAACTACTCTGAGTACGGTCTTTCAACCAGTTTTGTACCCACCTTATAGTAATTTAATCTAGACCACATTTCCCTAGTTTGCTTATGAGAACATCATGTGTGACTGCATGAAAAGCCTCACTAATACCAAGATATATTCTGTCTACTGCTTTCCTCCCATCCAGTAGGACGGTAATCCTGTCAAAGAAGGAAATTAGGTTGGTTTGGCATGATTTGTTCTTGACAAATCCATCTTGCCTATTATCTGTTATCTTATAGGTATTTACAAACTGATACTGTTCCAGTATCTTTCCAGATATTGAAGTTAGGCTGACTGGTCTATAATTCTCATTGTTCCCCTTTTTAAAAAGAGGTGCTATATTTGTCCTTCTCCAGTCCTCTGGGACCTCACCTGTCCTCCATGACCTCTCAAAGATAATCGCTAATATTTTCGATATTGTTTCAGCTAGTTCCTAAATACTCCTGGGTAAATTTTGTCAGACTTTGCGACTTGAATACATGTAACTTATCTAAATATTCTTTAGCCTGTTGTTTCCCTATTCTGGCTTGTGTTAGAACATAAGAACATAAGAACGGCCATACTGGGTCAGACCAAAGGTCCATCCAGCCCAGTATCCTGTCTACCGACAGTGACCAATGCCAAGTGGCCCAGAGGGAGTGAACCTAACAGGAAATGATCAAGTGATCTCTCTCCCGCCATCCATCTCCACCTTCTGACCAACAAAGGCTTTCACCCTTGTTGTTAATATTAACGGTGTTAAGCATCTGGTCAAAATTAACCTTTTTAGTGTCAAGTTAAACAAAATAGGTATTAAACATCTGAGCCTTTTTGATGTCATACATTATTACCTCTCGTTCCCCACCAACTAGTGGAACTGCACTTCCCTTTATGACAGGTTTCAGAGTAGCAGCCGTGTTAGTCTGTATCTGCAAAAAGAACAGGAGTACTTGTGGCACCTTAGAGTCTCTAAGATGCCACAAGTACTCCTTCCCTTTATCTTTCTCTTGCTCTGAATGTATTTATAGAACCCCTTCTTATTGCCTTTTATGTGCTTTGTTAGGTATAACTAATTGTGTCCCTACCCTTTCTGATTTTGTCCCAACATGCTTTTGCTATTCTTTTGCCATGTTCCCACTTTCTGTAGGATTCTATTTTGATTTTCAGGTCATTAAAGAACTACTGATGGGGCCGTATTGGCTTTATACTATTTTTCCTATATTTTCTTTGCATTGAGATAGTTTGCTATTGTGCTTTTGTGTTGGTGTCTCTTTGAGGACTTGCCAGCTCTCCTATACTCCCTTTTCCCTCAGATTTTCTTCCCAAGGGACCTTACCTACCAGTTCTCTGAGTTTGTTAAAGTCTGCTTTTGTGAACTCCATTTTCCTTACTTTGTTGCTCTCATTCTTTCCTATATTTAGAATTACATATGCTTTCACGTTCACTTTCACCCAAATTGCCTTCTACCTTCAAATTCACAACCATTTCTTCCCTGTTAGTCAGAAGCCAGTCTAAAATGGCTGACCTCCTGGTTACTTCCCCCACCTGCTGAACCTAGAAGTTGTCCCAGGTACAGTGCAAGAACTAAATGGAGATTTTGTATTTTGCTGTATTACTTTTCCAACAGATATCTGAGTAGTTAAAGTTGATATCTGAGGGCCCTAGACAAATGACCTACGTGGATGTTGACTTTAAACTAGGTTCACCAGAGGAAGGAGACCAAAGCCTTGAGGTAAGTGGAGAAATGGGATACCGGGAGGAAGCATGAGCAGGAGAGTGCAAGAGGGGAGGACTCCTGTCTCAGACTGAGAAAGCGGGACAATCAGCGTGTTATCTAAAGTGCCTATACACAAAGGCAAGAAGCCTGGGAAACAAGCAGGGAGAACTGGAAGTCCTGGCACAGTCAAGGAACTATGATGTCATTGGAATAACAGAGACTTGGTGGGATAACTCACATGACTGGAGTACTGTCATGGATGGATATAAACTGTTCAGGAAGGACAGGCAGGGCAGAAAAGGTGGGGGAGTTGCATTGTATGTAAGAGAGGTGTATGACTGCTCAGAGCTCCGGTATGAAACCTGAGAGTCTCTGGATTAAGTTTAGAAGTGTGAGCAACAAGGGTGATGTTGTGGTGGGAGTCTGCTATAGACCACCAGACCAGGGGGATGAGGTGGACGAGGCTTTCTTCCGGCAACTAGCAGAAGTTACTAGATTGCAGGCCCTGGTTCTCATGGGAGACTTTAATCACCCTGATATCTGCTGGGAGAGCAATACAGTGGTGCACAGACAATCCAGGAAGTTTTTGGAAAGTGTAGGGGACAATTTCCTGGTGCAAGTGCTGGAGGAACCAACTAGGGGCAGAGCTCTTGTAGACCTGCTGCTCACAAACCGGGAAGAATTAGTAGGGGAAGCAAAAGTGGATGGGAACCTGGGAGGCAGTGACCATGAGATGGTTGAGTTCAGGATCCTGACACAAGGAAGAAAGGAAAGCAGCAGAATATGGACACTGGACTTCAGAAAATCAGACTTTGACTCCCTCAGGGAACTGATGGGCAGGATCCCCTGGGAGAATAACGTGAGGGGAAAAGGAGTCCAGGAGAGCTGGCTGTATTTTAAAGAATCCTTATTGAGGTTGCAGGAAAAAAACATCCCAATGTGTAGAAAGAACAGTAAATATGGCAGGCGACCAGCTTGGCTTAACAGTGAAATCCTTGCTGACCTTAAACGCAAAAAAGAAGCTTACAAGAAGTGGAAGATTGGACAAATGACCAGGGAGGAGTATAAAAATATTGCTCAGGCATGCAGGAGTGAAATCAGGAAGGCCAAATCACACTTGGAGTTGCAGCTAGCAAGAGATGTTAAGATAACAAGAAGGGTTTCTTCAGGTATGTTAGCAACAAGAAGAAAGTCAAGGAAAGTGTGGGCCCCTTACTGAATGAGGGAGGCAACCTAGTAACAGAGGATGTGGAAAAAGCTAATGTACTCAATGATTTTTTTGCCTCTGTCTTCACAAACAAGGTCAGCTCCCAGACTGCTGCACTAGGCAGCACAGTATGGGGAGAAGGTGACCAGCTCTCTGTGGAGAAAGAAGTGGTTTGGGACTATTTAGAAAAACTGGACGAGCACAAGTCCATGGGGCCGGATGCGTTGCATCCGAGGGTGCTAAAGGAGTTGGCGGATGTGATTGCAGAGCCATTGGCCATTATCTTTGAAAACTCATGGCGATTGGGGGAGGTCCCGGATGACTGGAAAAAGGCTAATGTAGTGCCCGTCTTTAAAAAAGGGAAGGAGGAGGATCCGGGGATTTACAGGCCAGTCAGCCTCACTTCAGTCCCTGGAAAAATCATGGAGCAGCTCCTCAAGGAATCAATTCTAAAGCACTTAGAGAAGAGGAGAGTGATCAGGAACAGTCAGCATGGATTCACCAAGGGCAAGTCATGCCTGACTAACCTAATTGCCTTCTATGAGGAGATAACTGGGTCTGTGGATGAGGGGAAAGCAGTGGATGTGTTATTCCTTAACTTTAGCAAAGCTTTTGAATACTCCCACAGTATTCTTGCTAGCAAGTTAAAGAACTATGGGCTGGATGAATGGACTATAAGGTGGATAGAAAGCTGGCTAGATCGTCGGGCTCAACGGGTAGTGATCAACGTCTCCATGTCTAGTTGGCAGCCGGTTTCAAGTGGAGTGCCCCAGGGGTCGGTCCTGGGGCCGGTTTTGTTCAATATCTTCATTAATGATCTGGAGGATGGCATGGACTGCACTCTCAGCAAGTTTACAGATGACACTAAACTGGGAGGAGTGGTAGATACGCTGGAGGGTAGGGACAGGATACAGAGGAACCTGGACAAATTAGAAGATTTGGCCAAAAAAAACCTGATGAGGTTCAACAAGGACAAGTGCAGAGTCCTTCACTTAGGACGGAAGAATCCCATGCATTGTTACAGACTAGGGACCGAATGGCTAGGAAGCAGTTCCGCAGAAAAGGACCTAGGGGTTACAGTGGACGAGAAGCTAGATATGAGTCAACAGTGTGCCCTTGTTGCCAAGAAGGCTAACGGCATTCTGGGCTGTATAAGTAGGGGCATTGCCAGCGGATCGAGGGACGTGATCGTTCCCCTCTATTCGACATTGGTGAGACCTCATCTGGAGTACTGTGTCCAGTTTTGGGCCCCACACTACAAGAAGGATGTGAAAAAATTGGAAAGAGTCCAGCGGAGGGCAACAAAAATGATTAGGGGGCTGGAGCACATGACTTATGAGGAGAGACTGAGGGAACTGGGATTGTTTAGTCTGCAGAAGAGAAGAATGAGGGGGGATTTGATAGCTGCTTTCAACTACCTGAAAGGGGGTTCCAAAGAGGATGGATCTAGACTGTTCTCAGTGGTACCTGATGACAGAACAAGGAGTAATGGTCTCAAGTTGCAGTTGGGGAGGTTTAGGTTGGATATTAGGAAAAACTTTTTTACTAGGAGGGTGGTGAAGCACTGGAATGGGTTACCTAGGGAGGTGGTGGAATCTCCTTCCTTAGAGGTTTTTAAGGTCAGGCTTGACAAAGAAGGACCCCTGGCTGGGATGATTTAGTTGGGAATTGGTCCTGCTTTGAGCAGGGGGTTGGACTAGATGACCTCCTGAGGTCTCTTCCAACCCTGATATTCTATGATTCTATGACTCTGTGTCCATTACTGGCAATCTTATCACGCGACCGAAGCTTTTGGTGACCATGTGATTGTTGACCCTGTATAGCAGCATTTCTTGATAAATGTGTTGTGTAATTTGTTGGATTCTATCCTAATAATGCGTCTATCAAGAAAGCCACTAAAACCTAACTAGTCCTGATGGATTGCTGGATTCGGCTACAAATATGATCACCGCTTCACAATTTGCCAGAATAAATATAAAATTCCCAGACAAAAACTATGTTTAAGTAGAGTTAAAGGTAAGAGTAAATACCTGCAATTTAAGGTAAACTACAGGGACCTTGTAACTGTTCCAAAAATAAGCTTTATAACCCTAGGAAATTCACAGGTTAAACTTAAAAGAATTCCAAACATTTTAAGGGTATGTACATGCAGAGTTAGGATACTCAGACAACCACTGAGAACAATGAGAGATCTTTCTCAAAATGACCACCAACTGAGGGCAGCTGTGGTTTCAGTCCCATTGAAAACAATGAAAGATGGCTGCTATTTTGAAAGAAGGCAGTTCTTTGTGGAATTCTCAGTAGGAAACTATTGTATCCTTCAGCCTCTCCTGCAAGATAAACTTCAGCTATGAAGAATAATGAGAAAAAGTGATCATATGTCCTAAAACAAAATATTCAAATGTAAACAATGCACAAGATTAGAGTGAGTTTTAAGTATATCAGAAGTTTGAAGGTGTTGTGTTACTGAGATCACTGAGGGAAAGAAAAAATAAAAAAGTCTGAAACTGGTTGCTAAATTTCTTTATGAACCCATAGGAATTTCAATTCCTAAAGTAATGAACAGATTTACTTGTAGATTCTCAGAAATTCATTCTGTACTCAGACTCTTCAGAGTCAGTGCTGTAGTTTTAGTGAGGATACATTATATTTTTCATACATTCCCAAAAGAAGAGTTTTAATCTCTACTTCAGGTGCACAGCACAACACATCGTTAATTATGGATTTACTACTAATATCTCCATAATAGATTATAGGACAGCCAATAGCTCTGAATGCGGTTGATTCTATTCCAAGTCTGCTCTGAAATGCACTTTTTAGCATTTGTCACTCCCTGGAGGTTTCTTTTAGCAGATCGAAGAGGAGTTCCTTGAATCACCCTCTAGGGAGAGATTTTCTTTTTACATTAGTGATTTGAATAGCTTTTACTTTGATAAAGTTTCTTCACTCTCCCTCACCAGCTCTTCCTGGTATTTTTTCACCAGACTCTCTGTTTCAATAGCACATTCAACAAATACCTATGTTTTGTAGAACACTAAGTCGTAATGTGATTACAGATACCATAAGTTACCATCATTTAGTTTTATTTGTATGATTGGTTTGGCAAACTTTCTGCCTGAAGTGTGGAACATTCATTAGGTGCTTGTACTTGTAGTGGGTTATGGAAATTATTCTTATATCTTATTGCCTTAAGTTCTAAGCTCACAATGTGTAGCTCACTGTGTTAGGGGTTGTACAAACTCACCTTAGTAGATGGTCTCTAGGTTTACTTGGCCCTGCCTGAACATGGGGCGGGAGGGAAGAGGGGCCTGAACTAGTGATCTCTTGAGGTCCCTTCCAGCCTTACATTTCTATGAACCAGATGGTGCTTGATCTGCAAGGAAACTACACTCCTTTTCTATATGTCATGCTGCTGCTACTACTAAACAATTAGTAGGCACTGTGGATGAAAGCTCCATTAACTATTTGATTGAAATTGCACACAACTGGAGCCTCCTTTTCAAATAAACTTCCCACTTCAGAGAGTTCTGAATTAAGATTAGGAGGTGGCATAGTTTTCCCACTCAAATGCAGGGCAAAATGCCATAGAACACACTGCTCTATGAGAAAAACTATGGGTGTATCGACACTTCAATAAAAGATCTGCAGCAAAGCCACAGTTTGTCTGAGTCAGTTGACTTGGGTTCAGGGGTGTTATAAAACTGCAGTGTAGACAGTCAGGCTTGGGCTGGTACCCAGGCTCCATGAACCCCATGAGGAAGATAGGTCTCAGAGACAGGACTCCAGCCTGAGCCTGAATGTCTACACTGGTATCCTTAGCCCTGCAGCCCAAACCCAAGCCAGCTTATCCAGGCACTGTCACGGTGTAGAAATATCTTGTGTTGATGAAAACTAAAGAAATCCATTGCCATGGAAAAATGCAAAATTTGCATTTTTACAGAGAATCTTTAATTTTTATATTTTGTAAAAAATAAAAACACATCCAGTATAACCCCGTACTTCCAATGCTCACACAGGAGTATGGGAAACTGACGCTTCAGCCCCGGGCAGCAGGGGTCCCACAGTCAGATTTCATTTTAGTTGCGGAAAAATGCAGATTTTTATGTTTTTTGATTGAAGACGTTTGAGGTTTTTTTATCATGGAAAACTAGGATCCCTGATGAGAACTCACAAATATTTTCTTGTCTTTGTCCTTTCAGCAGAAACACTGATTTATAAAGAACAGGCCACTGTCAATACAGAAATGTACACATTTCTGAGTTTATCTAAACCATTAGATAAACTGGTTTATTTTAAGCCATTTTTCTGTTCTATGCAGTAACATTGTATTTGTAAGCATCTACGAAGTAGACACAAATACATAGTAACAGAGGACATGATGTATTCTGTAGTATGTTATGTGTAAGTAAAGATGTCCGCATACCAGGACACCTCACTACAGCACTGTGCTAGTCTTTGTTCAGAAGGGGAGAGATACAGGGTGTTAATATTAGCCAGAATGTATTATAGTGAGATGGGGAGCTAACAGCCTATTGAGATCCCCAACCTGTACCGGGGTAGGAAAGAAGTTGAGGTCATAGGGTACAAAATGATATCACAATGCAGACAAAAAAAATATCAAAAATCAGAACCCAGCTTGGAAGAGCATTGGAGTTTCAGTGGCAGGGAAGTGGACAAATTTTATGGCACACACTCTTGGGTGGAACAAGTGGATGAGAAAAGTCAATGCTTAAAAGAGGATGTGGATAAAACCTCACCTTCTGACAAATACAGTGCACTGTTTGTTCAGAATAAAAACTGTTTGATTTTTTCCCTTACCTAGTGGAGATAGTATCATAAATTGTATATAAAAGAGCATGTGTTAAGTTATTCTTCAGCTGAGTGTAGAACAAAAAAAAGTGTGTGCCTGTGTGTGAATGTGTTCATGTTAAAGCAAAGTTCATGACTACCATGTACGTACACAAGGTCCCGCTTGTATTCACTTTCATCCACTCAGGAGGCAATCTGGCTTATCAGACAGTATCCTGAGCACAGAAGAGCAAGCGTGCCAGTCATACTTTGCAAAAATATCTCTGCCCTTTTTGGAGTGAAACAGCATTAAAGGCTATGATAGGAAACGTAAAATCTGCAAAACAGAGTCCAAGGTTGTGTCTTGAGGGAGTTATAAACAAATGGGGAACTCTGTGCTAGAACACAATGTCACCAAATCCAAGGCAGAGTCTTGCAAGTCCCAAGTTGTCAGAGTATGAAAATGGATTGGTTTTCTGGCGTGTTTGTTAACTTTTTCTCATTAGTCTTCAGTGGCAGCAGAGACCAGTTGATTTAATGCATTACACATTAAATTATCTCTTAGATGTGAGTAGCAATTTTTTCTCCTAGATCTCTCTTATTATGTACCAAAGGGATCCTCATGTTTGAGATGGAGAACACTGCTGGAGGTTCAAGGGTACAAGGTGCTGGGTTGACAGTTCTGAAGACTTAAGTTCTCCACTTATCCATAGAACAGGGAGAATACAGGGAGCAACAGCCCCTCACTTCCTTGCTAATACATAGGCTTGGCAGGATTCTATTTAAACCGAGAGCCGTCAGTAAACATCGATTTCAGCTCACACATTGAAATCGAAAAAAAATTCCATCAGTAACAGTAGGTGACTCGGTGCAACATCTTGTGCCTGCAGTGATTGGATGTCACCGACCTGCGGCAGCGCAGAGAATGCTCTTCAGCCCTGCGGTTATGGGAGGGAGGGAAGGACCAGTATTGTGACAATGGAGCTGCAGATGGCTCCTTGCACAGCCACAAGGCCAGTGACACTGGATTCCTATAGGCACAGGGTTGTGGAAGGCTGCAGTCTTGGCAGGGCAGAGCAGAGACCCTGAGCCAGGGCCATGAGGAGAACGCCAAACCCCGGCTGTGTGGGAGGCCATCCCACTGCTGAATGGCTCCTGCCTGGGGATGGAGCCGTTCAAGTGGGGAGGTCTCCTCAGTGACCGGAGGCTCATCTTCCTCGCAATCCTGGCCAGGGGTCTCTGCTCTGCCCCACCAGGACTGCAGCCTTCCCTACACCTTGCACCTGCTGGGATCAAGTGCCATCAGCCCTGCAGCAGCACTAGGGTGACCAGACAGCAAATGTGAAAAATCGGGACAAAAGGTGGGGGGCAATAGGAGCCTATATAAGAAAAAGCCCCAAATATCAGGACTGTCCCTATAAAATCGGGACATCTGGTCACCCTAAGCAGCACAGGGAGCCCTTTGCTGGTCTGCTGTCATGGCTCTGCTCATTTTCTCACCAGCCAAGAGTGTTGGAGCCCACCCTGGGCAGGAACTGGTCAGAAGTGGGGTGGCCTCCCCCGAAAGCTTGTTCTCCTCCTTGCAACCCTGGCCCAGGGTCTCTGCTCTGCTGGCCCAGAACTAGTTTCCCCTGCACATTCTGCCCAGATGTCTTCGGTCCTGCTGCCCCATAGGGAGCCCCTTGCAGTCCTGTTATCAGTGCTGGCAACCCTCTGTAGCCCTGCTGTCAGCGCTGCCCTACCCCTAATCCCAATTCTACCCCTCTCAATTTCCCACAACTGTAAAAATAATTAAAAATCAGGGGGAAAAAATAAAAAAAATCAGTATCAATTGTCAACATTTGAAAAATAATAAAAACTGAGTTCTGCCAAGCCTATTAATATGCCTTAATCTTGACCCGGAGATATCACCTACAGAGGAGAAATTAGTTCAAGCTTCCATGCCAAATCCATGGTCTAGCTCATGAAATTGCCAGCCAAAGTGCCAAGGACGATGATGGCTTCTGTGATGGACTATAAAATCCACCCTTACCCAGACGTATAAAATTCACCTTTACGCAGGCCCATGAAAAGCAGTCAGCTGGCATCAAGTCAGCCGCCACTGATCAAGCTAGGTTTGAACCAATGTTAAAAGGCTCTGAATTCCATTTCTCTCTCTCTCTTTCTAGCCCTGGCTCTGCCACTGACCTACTATGTTACCTTGAATATGTCACGTCAGCTTTTTGTGCCTCCATTTCTTCTTCTGCAAAATAGGGATAAGGATACAGACCTTTCTTTGTAAAGTGCTTTGAGATCTATGGATGAAAAGCACTAGGTAAGAGCTGAGTGTTTTACGGATATTACTAATGATACTTCAGATATCTATAGCCCCAGATAAACTATATTGTTTGTCTACACAAATCTCTCAAAATCCAGAACTTCACAATCGGGGGCTGGGTAATCCTAATGTATAACAGAGCTCCCTCTTCACTGGAAAAAAGGGCCCATTTCAAAGATGCAAGTGTGTGAAATGTAGGGAACTTTTTGGTGAAATAGCCTCATTTTGTAATGCAAAGTTTCAGTCATCAAATCTCAAATAGTTTTGAATTTAATTTGAATTGAATCTAGCTTCTTGCTGCCTTTGCTCTATAGCAGGGGACAGATGGTACCAATAAAATAAGACGCACACCCATACCCTCCTTTCCCCTGTGAACATTCTTCTGATTTTGGAAGCTAGCTTTTTTTCTGAGATTCTGCAAGGTTTAAGGGTTTGTCATCATGATGGCTGGAAACTGTATGTGATTAAATATGCGACCCCATGACACTCACCCCAATCAACTCTTCTTCCCCCCCATCCTCTGTCCTCTTCCCCGTAGTACAGACGGCATTCCTCTTTTACCTTGACAACTGAATCTGTGGTACAGGAGAGGTAAGGGGAAGATTCTGAAGTACTACTCTGTTTTTGAAAGAGATAGCTTTCCTCTTCCTAAAATGGCAGAATGTTCTCCTTTCCACATGAGGCTGACAGAATATAATCTCACAATCCTGCAATATGCCAGCCTGCATAAGGAGTAATTTTAACTCCATCCCTGACATTAGAATGGGGAGCAGCTAGGCTCTTCCTCAACAAGACTACATGAACTCATGCTGAGATAAACCCTTAATTTAAATCAGATTAGGTTGGATATGGTCCAAAGCAATGTGGGAATAACTACCAGTAAATGAAAATCTTAATCTGGAAACTAGTAACGTCCAGTTCCAATCACTGGCTCCCAAATGATTATGGATAATCAAAACAGGCTCTAAAGAATGTACTTTGTGAGAAGATAGATGAGGATTGCTTGGGAATATAGTTGCAAAATGAGCATGTGGGGGACAGCAAGTTGAAGAGGGGTTCCAGGGAGCATTTGGAGGCTGAGAATGAAGAATGAGATTAGACTAAGAAGAGACAGATGATGAAGCCTGTAAAATTAGTGGAGAATAGGACTACCAGACACCTTGCGTTATGTCAGGGACATTTTCCATGTTATAACCTTTATAAAACACACAATGTTCCAGCTTGAAGGAAATAGGCAGCTGATTACCTCATGGCCACGTGGCTCCCCTGATACCAGACATCTCTGTGTTCCTGGGGAACTAGGGTGCAGTATCCAGCCAGACTCATGAAAGACACCCCCCCCCCAGCCTCTGCTTAAACCAAAACCCATCAGAAAAAGAAAACTTGCAGAGAGCAGTGAAGGGCGTTGGGAGACACACCTAGACCCCCCCTGATAAGGGTGACAAGATTAAGACATCTACATTAGCATACAGAATGGAGAGCAGAGACAACTCCCCTAGCCTCATCTGCATAAAAGATGGGACAGGAAGACATCTCAATTTACATACAGAATGGAGAACAGAAAACCACACTGAATTCTGGGACCAGAAAAAGCAGGGAAGCACTGCATCCTGGGAATCTCTGCTCTAGATGCTAATGAACCTACGCCTGCAAACACACCCAGCTCAGCAGTTATCAGATCAATTCTAGTAATGAATCCTTAATTGATATCCAAATACTGAAGCAACCTAGTTGCATTGTGAGCTCCCTGGAAGAAAACACCACCCATAGCCAAGAGTGATCAGCTCCTATTTTCTAGTCTAAAGAAAACCCTTGAGTCATCAGCTTACCTATAAACAAATCTAGTGTTCTCCCTTGAACCAGTGTAATTTCTCTACAAAAATCCCTACTCACCCTCTAGTCAGGGTTCTGATGCTTAGATCCACACTATGCATCAGTTCCACTGGAACTCCATCTCCTGTCTGATCGTGCTGGGGGCTCTGCCTGTCTCCAGCATTCAGAACCCTCAGCTACCACCATCATCTGGGAACCCTGACCAGTTCAAGCCTCATGGAGTGGGTGAGACCCCCCCTCTTTCTCTCTCTCTCTGTTTTCCTTTCTACCTGAGGTATTAACCTTTAATCATGTATGTTATGTTGGTTTAGTCCTCCTTGTGTAGTTATTACTATTATTCAATAAATAACTTCTATGGTTAAACTTCTCTCTCTCTTGCTGAACTTTACTTGTTTGTGTTTTTAGCTTCCCCCATTCACTCTACAGCAACGCTTCTTTTACCTAAGCTAAAGATCCCTGCAGCGCCCAAAATACTGTGGAGTTTGCTCATCGAGTAGGTTACTGCCAGTACAATTGTGTTGGGGAAGTGGGGATAGGGACGTGCTGAATTTGGGACGCATAAGGGTAACAGCTTGAAAGTGCTGCTTGACCCAGTCCATGGAGCTCAGGGGCATATAAGGAGAGACAGCTTGAAAGTGCTGCTTCCTCCAGCCCAGTGAGTCCAGAGACATATAAGGGGTCAGCTTGACAGTGCTGATTGACCCAGTCCGCTCAGACTTGCTCTGTTAATGTACGTGTGGGTGTGTGGGTGTTCATCCGGTTCTGGGGTGGGAGTAACCCAGCCCTAGGGACCCTAGGTCCTGCAAGCTAGCTCCATTGGGAGGGGACTTGCAGAAGGGAGAAGTAGAGCTCATATGTAAACACAAGTGACACAAGCAGTACATTGACAGGATTACAGAACACCCTTCCCCAGAGGAGTAACCCGAATAAATGAGCATACCCCAAAGTAATGGGCAAATCTGGTAACACCCCCATGGTCAAGGGAGAAGCTCAGATGCTACTCTCCTGTATTACTCTTAAGCATGGTCACCATATTTTCTGTGAAATAGTTAATTTGAAAAGACATCTTTCAGGTGTGGCAAAAAACAGTATCTTACAATCAGATAGATTTTATGCTGATGATGTGATGATTTAACTTAGTGCTCCCTTGGTTTAATGTACTGGCACTTGGATGACTTTTAGGAACAGAGTTCTACTGAAAATTACCAAGATTGGCCTCTCCTCACATGTAGTCTAGTTAAGCTTTTATTAAAAACACAGTTGTCTGTCCTATGAAATCTCATCACTATTGTTCCAAACACAACAAAATTAATTATGTCACTTTGTGATAAGAGCTCTAGAGCTTTACAATACCAGGGTGTGTTTCACTGAATGGTATTTGCTTCCTGCAGGAAATACACTTCCCAGCTGCAGAGATGTCTGCAGGACTATATGTTCTGTACAGATGCAGACATCCCCATATAAACCCTTATCTAAAGCCCATTGAAATCATTGGAGATTCCCGCTAACTTCAGTGGTCTTTGGCTCAGGCCCATAATATCCAAGCCCCTCATTTGTTGTAGGTTATTGTTTCAGTAATACATAAACTCTGCTGTTTGCAAAGTGTTAAAAACTTCTTTTACTAAACAAATAAGTTGTGTCAAACTAAACTACATAGATCATCCTGCATCTTCTCATGAAAGAAAATGATCTGTGACCACTTAATGTACAATGCAAACTGAAAAGCATTTCATAGCACACAGTACACTTAATTCAGAATAAAAAACATTTCAGGGAATAAAATACATGTCAGAATCACACAGGCATGAGACAAATATTGTTTTCAGGCTGGGTCTGAGATCTGTACCAGTTTAAGTGATCTTGGCCCTTCAGGAGTCTTTATAGTAAATTGGTCCCTCATCCTCTGGTAAACTGTGACTTTAAGAACTTGAATCAATAATTAAGTCTATCATCCCAATGGTATCTGGAAAAGAGGCTTAATTTTCTGCAAGGGAATGGAAACACTGCTGACTTCCTAGCAGGGTAACAAATCAATGACGCAGCAATGGGCAGCTGAAAGCAGATTAAAAACAATCTCTTAATCCTTAATATATGCACAAATTGAAGTGGAATCATTGTGACCTGAGTAGTTTCCATATTCTAGAGAGTTTATGCTCATTTTATGTATGCAGCTCTGAATGATTAGAGAACAAACTTTAGCTATGTTCATCAATAAAAAACGACCCCAGGCTACAAAATTCAGATCCAAAACGTGAACCTCATTAGCTCATGGTGTACAGACCTAGGATTTTGGTTCTGTAATATATATAAGGAATGGTAAATTATTACAAACTATATATGTATGTGTATGTTTGCTTATCTTCTAATTCCCATATTTAAAGGTTCTGATTTGATTGTTATTAGGGTTTACCAAAACATTCTATCAGCTATCCATCCACCCGTAGACCTTATAGACAAAATTACAGGCACTCCCATTGTTCATCACTTGCACTGAACCTTATTAAGCTGTACTGAACAATCTAAGGTGGACTTTTGCAAGAAAAATGTATCTGCTTTGAGCACCTGAAACATTTTATTATTTGTAAATGAAAGCCTGGACTTAAATTATTGGAGAAATAATTCTTAAACTGGAGGTATGTGTAGCACTCTGTACCTTAAAGCAGCACCCTGGAACCCCCATATTCACCACTGTCACATAATGATATGTTTTGTACAAAGTATGCCTTATGAGGTATCATTTTAAAATTCTTGCTTTGTTAAACTTTAATATCCTGTTGGATTGTATGTGCTATCATTGTATGTGAAGTCATGAAGTTTGCGCTGTGTGTGTTACTGAAATGTTTGAGATTGGGAACACCCACAACCAGCCTTTTAGGTACAACAATGGAGTAGCCAGATGTGCTCATGGTCCATTAAAGGGAATCCACACTCCTAACAACCATCCCAGAAGGCTTCTCAGAGAGATCATATAGACTATGGAGGATGCTTGATCAATGGGAGTGGTTCTCCATGTTACAAGCATAGATCTTTCCAGCAAGCTGGAAGAAACTATCAAGAGAAGTGACATTATGACTTGGCCTCACACTCCCCACAACTCAACACCTGGAAACATATCTGGAGGACAAAGACTTTGAACAGGGAAGGGTGGTCCTGGGCTGGAGGAGAGTTCGAGCCTGAGTACTGAAGATCTGTGACCTGTTTATACTATCAGGGTGAGACACTGCTCGATTCAAATCCTGTTTAGTTTACAGAACTCAGATAGCAAATTTACTTTTATTTCTTAGGTAACCAACCTTGATCTCTATACTTATTACTTATAATCACTTGAAATCTCTCTTTGTGTAGTTTATACATTTGTTTTATATTTTACCTAAAACAGTGTGTTTTGGTTGAAGTGCATGGGAAATCTCAGCTCAAGATACAAGATAGTGTGTCTCCTCTCCAAGTCGAGGAAGGGTCAGGCTGGGTAATGAACTTAAACTGGTCAGACTTCTGTCCAGGGCAAGGTAGTACAGTTCTGGGATTCAAGGCTGGGGAGCTGGGGGGAATTGGCTGGAGCCTTCTATTGTTGGTTCATGAGTGGTTAGGAGAAGCATTCGTGCAACTCAGTTGGGTGTGTCCCTGCCTGTGGATGTCTGCGTAAGTGCAGTACCTGCCAGAGGTTTGTAGCTTGCCAACAGCATCACAGTTTAAGAGGGAGCCCAGGTTGGTGGGACAGAGGACTCAGCGGTCCCACAGTCCAGGTTGCAACCTGGGAAAACCCCTCACACTATGTCAATGGCCAGAACCTGAAATCTAATACTCCTGGGGATTTTTGGATACGTTTAGATTGGAAACCCTGGATCTGAGCCTAGACTTACAGTTTTGGTTCTTGGTCAAATCCAAAATGAGAAGGGGTTTGGTTTCTAGTTTCTAGTGAGATATACAGCCAATCTCATAAGAATTCAACACAATGTGTTGCCAGTCTTGCAAAACCAGCTCATTTCATGGAGATGTCTAGTATCTCCCTCCTCTGACCCTGACAAGCACAACTCTTTACTTCAAACCACATATTCTCACAACCATCATCTTATTTAAATTAATTATCCTAAGAAAGTGAAAAAAACATAATGCTCCCAAACTTCTGAAGTGGAAAATAGAATGGGCAGCTGCACTCTGAGTGTAGAAAACCGTCCTACCAAAGAGAAGCATCTCAGATGTGCTCTCCAAAGCCTGGGAAATTTTACAAGACAACCCTCTTGAATGATCACTACGTGAAACAGGCTCCCCAGACCTTTTGGTCCACTTGTTCTGCACTTGGTACTCACCACTGTCCTCCACTACAAGTTTCACTCTGCATAAACTACTATCATAATTTTCAGTGCCAAACATTTTCCTTTGGTTTTGCTTACTTCTTTATTAACTATCACCTCACACAATGGGAGAGGCATCATTACATGCTAAAAAGGCAGTTCACATATCTCATTAAATAATTTTAATTTTTGTTTTGTTTTGAGGCTGACTGTCCCTCAAACATCCCCAATTTGCTCCGTAAACACACAGCATGAGTGAATTTGTTAGTGTCATTGTCCCTCACCTGTTAATGTGTCTCTCTTGAGGCTTATTTAAAGCATACATGTTTTATTAAAAAGAGATTTCTTCAAAATGAGAGCAAAATCCCAAGAGAAGTGCTTGATACTTTGACACCCTTAAATCTGAACTCAAACCCTAGCCCCAAATCTTCAACGTTTCATGCATGTCTATCATCTTAGTACATTCTCTAAGCCACAAATTCTAGCGTAAATGTAATCCAGATCTGATCACTGCTTCTCTGACCTATCTCTAACAGAGTTTATTGACCAGCAATACAGTTGATTTATAACCAAGCATGTACTAGAGACAGTTATAGGTTTCAAAAAGAAAGGGCCTTACCTTGAGAAACAAGGCCCCCTTGGAAGCCAAGGAGTCCGTTCCTTTTCCATTGGGGTAACAGTGATAGGCAGCATCCATAATCGGGTAGCGGCTGGCAAAAAGCAGGCCACTGTTAACAAACTTAAAGCTACAGCAGCCATGGCAGCCATAGACCCCAACATCATATAGAACGTATTCAAAATAGTGATGGAGCTGCTGTTTCAACTTCTCTGCTGCTCTTTTGTCAAACACTTCCTGCAAGCACAGGAAGTCCAAGTTGGCAGGGAAGAAAGCAGAGATCTCATGGTCAAAGATTTCATCCGTATGCTTCTTTTTCCTCACAGAGGTCTTCTTCATGACCGAGGCTTTGTAAAGGAGCTTGTTGTTGATGTTACTTTGGTCCACTGTGCCATCTCCAATGCGAACCTTAACCAGGGACTCTCGCGAGGCAGTGTAGCTGTCTAAACTCCCAGAATCTCCTTCTTTCTGTTTATGGTTGGGTATTTGACCCTTTGGACTCTCTCTTTCACCTTCCAAGGAGTGTTCTGCTGGGCTACTGATATTAGCCTGGCCACTAATGGCATCCACTTCTGGGTCTGAAATGTGGCCATTATCCTCCCCACTTATGCGCACGATACATGTGTTGTTGTCCTCTCCTTCATTTAGTTCCCCTCCAGCTTTAGCATCTCTGCTATCCTCACTGTTATTTGAACCAGAATTGTCTCCCTTGTACTCCATAGATGATGTCCTTTTGATGCCTACATTGACAGCACGATTAGTGCTATCTCCAACTTGGGGAGAGACCAAGCTGCTGAAACTGGCTGCACTGATGGATGTGTTAGTGGGGGAATCTATATATATTTTTATCTGTGGTCTGCTTGCCCCATTTCTGATTCTCCGCCCAATTTCTCTAGCCCGTGCCTGTGTGTTGAAAACATTGTTAAATCTTGCCAGAGAGTCTGGTAGCAGACAAACATTGGCACTACCAAAGCAGAAGCTTTTCCCATTGCCTGTAGCTTTCCATTCAGTAAGTAGTGTAGCGCCATTGGCCTGGCTCTTGTCTCCTAGCCTGGAGTAGATATATGGCCTTCTAGCTGACTGGAGAGGTGACCATAACAAGAAGCCAATCAGGGCAAAAGGAAGAGATGCCACCAGCAGTGCCAAGTAGATGGGAGTGGTAATAATGATGCAGAGTGCTTGAAAGTAGCACGGATCATCTGCCCTTTGTCGTTTCTCATAGGTGGTAGGAACAAAGGAGGCCACAAGCCTGTCTGCAAACCAATAACATGGGAAAATCAGGCCCCAGGAAAAGGAATGCAGAACTGATAGAAAGCTGTTGGGAAATGGGGAAGTGTATAAAACCATTGCAACTCAGTTATGACAACACTTCAGGGACTACTACATGATGTCACTGTCAACCGTCCATCAGAACACTGGGGTGGAGGTCAGGGAAAAATCGTCCAGCCAACAGTTTGGGTTTCCAAGTGTAGTAAACACTTATCACCTTAAGAGCACCATTTCACTTTGTCAAGTAAGAGGGAAACAAGGCCACTGTCTCTCTGTCTTTTTGGCACCTATATTCTTCAGAGGAGGTCATTGCTCACTGCAAGGTACCATAATGAATCTCAGATGCGGCAGATGAAAAACCTGTAGAGACAAAAAAGTAAAAATATACTTAATTTTTACTCAAGGTTTGAAGCATGTTTTTCCCACACTCATACCAATTTTTCTTCTAAGTCAATGGTTATTTTCCTTTTGGTTGTTGTCATTTCATTTTACATGGCAATGTGACTGTCTGCTAAACATTGGGTGATATCTTCTTTCAGCTATTGGATGTAAATCTGCAGTAACTCTATTCACTTGTACCTCTGAATCTGGCCCATTCAATGCAAATGACCTTAAGGTTGCCATGAAAATTATAACACTGAATTCTCTGTTCTTGCACATTTAAAGTCTTAACCTGAGTACTACATTAGCAGGTTTTTTTGAATTTTATAATCTCTCTCTCTTTGAAGGCTGCACTGTTATTTAAATCAAATATATCTACATCTCATCAGATTCTATTTGCCAGTTATTTGTAGGTAGTTCTAAAACAGTATTATATTTAGCATCTTATCACTTAAGTTAATCAGTCTTGGAGTGACATAAAAGTCCTTGAATGAACAAGAAAAGATTTATGTGATGTGGGTTTGAAGGCAAAGGCACATTGTGATAAAGGGCTGAGAACAATTTGATGCTTGTTTACCAAAACAAAAAAGTCTTAGCTATGCTGGTCTCTAAAATTTGCATTAGGGTAGCAACAATTATGGCAACTCCACTCTGCTTAAACCTAGAAACAGGGGAGTTAACCAACAGGTGGACAGCAGTGAAGACAGGAAAAGGTAGGTAATCAGTATAGCCATGATAAAGGAGCATGAAATAAGAGAGTAAGTGTGAATAAAAGGATTTTAGATTCTTCACCTTAGGCTAAATAAATTTAAATCAGTGTCTTTGTCAACATTGCGAATAAGACTATGGAGTGACAAGTGTTTATTAATTTTTGGAATAAAATTCCCTTCTAGAATTGCTTTCTATAATTCTAAAACCTAGAATTTCTACAGTATTAAGCCATGCTGACTAAAGGCATAGCTACCAAATGAGAAAGAGCAGGGATATAGTGAGCTATGCTACAATGTTCATCTTTTTCCTTTCATACTTCGGGAGGGGACAAGATGAGGATTGCAAGAGAATATGGTCACAGTTAATATTTGGGGCTGGATCCACTGATGACTACTTGGGCACTGACAGTGAATTTAAGTGGTTTAGTGCATATTTAGGTCTTATAAGGGCCAGAAACTAATGGGCATTTCTATTAAATGTGTTATAGCAAGCAAAACAACTACATAGCAAGAATAAGTCTAGCTATTGAGAGAGTGAACATGTGCAGAAGCTTGGGTTAGACACTACACTGATATATTATTAGCGGAAAAAACACAGTTCCTCAATTTTCTTTCACTATGTAAATTTCCCTCCCTGTGGGCCAAGCTCTTAGTATTGATTTATGTTGCCACCGCTAACACATTTCTTTGCTATGCTTAACATGAAGTACCAGACTGCAGCCTCAAAGTCTCCTGTATAGGTCTACAGTAATAAAAAAAAAAAAAAGACAGTTATCATTTGTGGTTTCAGTAGTTCTCCCTCTTTCCCAGCCATGTTATCTGTTTAAAAGGGATGAGAAATTCTTCCCTAGTTCTAGGTTTTCTTTCCATTGTGATAAAGCCTTCACATCACATTTCTACAATTGAAGACTTGAAACCAATGATCATTAAGGTGAACTGGAATTCTCTTTCCACACAAAACTATCATTGGCAACGAGCCTGTTTTGTTTTGGAAAGTGCAAACAAAAATCTACATTACCCAGTCATTAGGCTGATTTTTTTTTCTATATGACAATGCCTTGTAAAATCTGACCACCACATTAAAGAGGAAATTTAAGTTCCTCCCAAAAATTACATTTCAGCCCCACTCCTTCTTCCATGCAGGTAAAAGGCTGAACTTCCATTGACTTCAGTGATAGTACAGGAGGATCTGAACCTTTACTAAGGATGTGGAACATTCCCTATTATTTTAATTAAAAAATGGATGTCTAGAGTGCTTGGTTTGGAGGATGTGATAAGATTCACTTTTGCAAATCTTTGTCTGATCCTTCTCTGGAGCAAAGAGCTTAGAAGTCTATGCATCAGATCTGAATCTGTTTCTAGATTCCTTGGGACCACAGGTTAAAGTTTCAGCATCAGCTCAGTTGTTCAACCTTTTAAGGAAGATGAACTGAGTTTTTGGACAGTTTTTACTGTGTGGCGGTCAGATGGATGAGACTTCAAGTCAATCCCTATTCAGAAATGCACTTAAACACATGCTTAAGCTCCTATTGACTTAAATGGAACTTCACCACATGCTTAAATGCTTTGCTGAATAAGATGCCTGAAAGCTGAAGTTCTTGTCTGTTTTATGTGAACAGTAAAGATCCCATGAGAGTGTTCATAAAAGCAGGGGTGCCCTTCAACCAAAATTCTATCAGCTTGAATCTCCTCTCATTTACACTAGTGGAGTAACTATTTAAGTCAATGGTAATACATCAGCAAAAAAAATAGTGTAGAGAGGAGAATTTGGCTCACCATCAATGCTCCACACAAGTATGGATATAGCGACACTAGAAAGAGGGTTCAAATGAAAAATTAAAAGGAGTCCCTTTGCCTAAATAGCTGACACCAAGTCCTCAATTTGAGAAGAGTCATATTCTCCCAATCACTCAAAAGCTAACCATATCCTTTGCTAATGTCAGGAAGCCAATATTATTCACTGGAGTTTCAGTGAGCCCTACAAGTCTCTCAGTTCTCTGGGCAGATGGAACTGCTCCAGCCTCTCAGAGTCTGACTGAGAAGTGTCAATTTTTTTTTAAATCAGCTCAACACATTTTTTCATAATATCATAAACAACAAAATCAGTTACTTAGTTTAAAGAAAAGTCTTATTTTTCAAGTGTCAAGCAACTGATTTACTATTTACCATCTAACTGTTGTTGGGACTTTGGGGTGGTACTGATGGAGAAAAATTTAATAAATTTGCTCTCCTGAATTTTTCCAAAAGATTTTAGGGCATTTAAAATAATGTAATGAGACTACAGAGAAAGGAGTCTTTCCAGTCTGGCATGTACAAATCAAAGTAACTTAAACCCCATCCAATTATGTCATTATTCAGTAGATAAGAAGATGTGTGAAGAACCCTCTCTAATCTACTGGGTACTTAAAATGTTTTTTTTTTAAATCCCTGCCTAATTACATAATTACCCAGTAGGCCTGAAAGGCTCTAATCTGCAACAGTCTCCCGGGTAAATAACACACAATTGTTTGGGGCATGGGAAGAGAGGGTGGAACATGGATTTATATTCCAGTTTTCTGTCTAATGATATGTAAGATTTTGGTGGGACTGATTATGTTCTACACTAAAAGCTCAATTTGAATTTAATATTTCCTCTCTTTTCTACCTCTTTAAAAATACCATACCAAACAAATAGAACTATGATAGAGACATAATAATTTATCAGATTAATTTTCCTTGGACAAAAGCATCCTTAAATAGATCATGGTAGATCCAATGGCTCCCAGGAGGACATATGATTCCTGGTGTCAGTTTTGTAAATAATATAGTCAACACCTACTGGATGACAGGACACACAAAAGCTAACTGGAGTAGGCCTTCACACACTCAATGCAAGTCTCTTATGGACTTAAGGGTCAATAAACTGCATGTTAAGTATTCTTCAAGTGAACCATAATATGATCAATGAAAATGGCTTCAGAGTCGATTATACAAGCATAAAGAACTCTTGCATTCAAACCATGATCTCAATATGCTATTAAAAAAAAAAAGAGATTTGTACAAAAATATTGTTGACTAGGACTTCTGATGGCAAAAGCAAATCAATTCAGATGTAGGGTTGACACTGTTTTAATAACATTTAGCAAGAATGTAGAACTTTGTAAACAATAAGGGCCACGGCAACACATGTCCTACCTATTGCACACAAACATACAGAAGGACTGGGGACAAACTAGCCCAAACTAAAAATACCTCTCACAATACCCCTGACGCAGTAAAATATCCCCATTTTACAGAAACAAAGAGAGAAGTTAAGTGATTTCCCTGTCAGACAATCAGTGGCAGAGCCAGGAACAGATCTCAGATCCCTGACTTTCCTGTACCTTAGCCACCAGAACACGCCCCCCCACACCCCATCACCTCCAAGAGGCACAAAGAGCAAATGAACAAACAGAACAAAAGAGAGGAAGAAATGTGAAATTTGTGCCACTCCAGCTCTCTGTGATGCTAAGAAGAAAAGGGCTCTGTATGTGTCAGCAGCAGTTTGTGGTTTTGAAAACATGAACAATGACGTCAGTAATATTTCTCCTAGAGCAGTGGTTTAAATGAAATCTGAGGCTAAGTGCATAATTCCTCATGTTGAAGGATATTACTTGGTAATCCAATGCTTTATTCACAGGGGTTGGAGTGATTAAGGGAGAACTGAAGATCGTGCAATGAAACGTATTCTTATAGCACACAGAAGGTAAACAGCAGTTGTCTTTAGTTGTTTACTAAATGTTTGAAGTCTTAAAAAAAGAACTTAATTTATTTTTTAAACCTACTGGTGTGGAAGTTCTTGGTTGAAGTGATAGCAAGGCATCTGGTTAAAAGATTTCAACTAAAGATTTTTAGAATTAGTATTTTCTGTTATCTAGAGTGCCCCCAAAAGTGCACTAAAGAGAAGGTGAGGTAATATCTTTTATTGGACCAACTTCTCTTGGTGAGAGACACAAGCTCTAGTGGTTCCTTGGATTGTTTATTTGCATGTTTTATTAATTTAACAATAGATGCACCTATTAAAAAATAAATTAAAAATTCTCTATCTACTTGCATAGTGATTTGATGAAGAGTTAGGAGCTTCAGAAAATTTTACTCTAAGTGATTTGGGAGCATAAGTCCCATTTTCAAAAGCACCTAAGTGACTTAGAAGGTTACATCAAATTGGCTTACAGTGAGTTTAGTCTCCGAACTGCCTTTTTTGAAAATGGGACTTAAGCTACTGAACTAAATGGTCCACTGGTTTGATCCACTATGGCAGGTCCTATGTGAGTCATCTTTACCACAAAGAGAAGCATCGTCTGTAACTACAATACAATTTAAGGTTTCTGAATTACCATTCTACAATCAAATTTGCATGACTGTAAAGGGTAGAATTTTAAAAAGCTCTTAAATCCCTCAAGTCAATGAGCTTTAAGCTCCTAAGCAACTTGGGAGCAGTGTTCCCTCTAATTTTTCCCACCCATGTGAGGAATGAATTTTGTTATTCATGTGGTGGGGTGGGACCGAGGCATTCGGAGTGTGGGAGGGGGCTCGGGGCTGCGGCAGAGGGTTGCGGTGCAGGGGAGTGAGGGCTCCAGCTCGGGGTGTGGGCTCTGGGGTGGGGCTGGGGATGAGAGGTTTGGGGTACAGTTGGGCTCCCTGTGGCTCCAGTGGGGAGAGAGGACTCCCCCATCCAGCTCTCTTCCCGCACAGCAGCACCTGGGCTGGAGGGAGTGGGGGGAGCCTCTCCCCTGGCTGCGACAGGTCCAGGCCAGGCAGGTTCGGGGCCAGGGGAGGGATGCCTGTCCCCCAGCTGCAGTAGGTCCGGGACTGGGCTGGGTCAGGGTCAGGGGAGGGGTGCTACAGCAGATCCGGAGCTTGGGGAGAGGCATCTCTCCCGTTACAGCCCTGAGCGCCTTCGCGGAGCTTAATAGGCAGCTGCACGGCCGTACAGCTTAGAGGGAACTTAGCTTGGGAGCTTTTGAAAATTTTACTCTTAGAATCTATTGATTAACTTATAAATAAATTGGAATAGTAACACAGAGTTTGAATACAGAACTCAGAGACCTTAAATGGTGTTATTGTTATAGACAATGCATCTCTCTGTGGTGAAGCTGACACCCAAAACTGCCATTCTGGATCAGACAAGTGGTCCATCTAGTTCCATAGCCTCTCTCTGATTATGGCCAGTGCTGGCTGCTTCAGAACGGTGCTCAAGAACTCCTGTAAAAGGCAGTTATGAGATAACCTGTCCCTAGGCAAAGTTCCCTCCAAATTAGAGTTGTGTAAATAACTGATCTTTTGATTCACTAGCTGTTACAAAAAATTGAAAAAAACCCTCTGTTTTGGATTGACCCAATAAAAAATAAAAATAAAAAAATCAAATTTTTCATCGAACCAAAGAAGTTTTGTAAATTTTGTTTCCAGTCTAACTAAATATTTTGGCTCACCTTTTTAAGATGTTAATTTTTTTAAACTTAAACTAAGTATATTTCTAAACAAAATTAATTTTGAATAAAAAAAATTAAATGTTTTGTTTGCAGACTGTCAAAATGACACATTTTGATTTTTTTGACTGAAACAATTCAGCCGATTCAACACAAATTCACAAAATGTTTTGATCAATTCAAATCTGCATTTTTCAGGGGAAAAAAGTTTTGGATGAAAAATTTTGTCCAGCTGTACCTCTAAGCACAAGTGATTAGAGGTTGATGTACGCCCTGAAGCATGAGGATTTATCTTTTACTTCCAGAATTCATCTTTATTAGGCAGGGAGAATAGAAGTTCCCCATCTACCTTCTGTATATATTACTTTTATCACAGAATCATAGGACTCAAGAGGTCATCTAGTCCAGTCCCCTGGACTTATGGCATGACTAAATATTATCTACACCAGCCCTGACAGGTGTTTGTCTACATCAGCGGTGGGCAACCTGCGGCCCATCAGGGTAATCCGCGGGCGGGCCACGAGACAGTTTGTTTACACTGACTGTCCACAGGCACGGCCGCCTGCAGCTCCCAGTTCCAAAGCACTTGCAACCCCTCCCAGCTTAGTATCATCTGCAAACTTTATAAGTGTACTCTCTTTGCCATTATCTAAATCAGTGGTTCCCAAACTTGTTCCGCCGCTTGTTCAGGGAAAGCCCCTGGCGGGCCAGGCCGGTTTGTTTACCTGCCGCGTCCGCAGGTTCGGCCGATCATGGCTCCCAGTGGCTGCGGTTCGCTGCTCCAGGCCAATGGGAGCTGCTGGAAGTGGCGGCCAATACGTCCATAACTTACTCATTAATTTTTGTGGATGAAAACATGAATATAATGGGTGATTTTATATAATTCCTGTTTCTGTTTTATTAGGCCAGATAGGTAACACAGAATCTGAACTAAAGAAGCTTGCCAAAGAAAATCCAGACCTCCAAGATGCTTATATAGCAAAACAGAAGCGTCTTAAAGTGAGTAAATTAATGGTATCCCACTGCTAAACGAATTGAACGGTAATATTGGAATTCTCCCATAATGATCCTAAAATTCTATTTCACCTGTCATTACCAGTGTGCTCATTCAGAGAGACAGCCCTGCAAAATTTTGAGCACTTTGTCTCCCATCNTCCAGCAGCTCCCATTGGCCTGGAGCAGCGAACCATGGCCACTGGGAGCTGCGATCGTCCGAAACTGCAGACACGGCAGGTAAACAAACCGGCCTGGCCCGCCAGGGGCTTTCCCTGAACAAGCGGCGGAACAAGTTTGGGAACCACTGATCTAAATCATTGATGAAGATATTGAACAGAGCTGGACCCAGAACTGATCCCTGTAGGACTCCACTCAATATGCCCTGTCAGCTTGACTGAACCACTGATAACTACTCTGTGGGAATGGTTTTCCAACCAGTTATGCACCCACCTTACAGTAGTTCCATCTAGGTTGTATTTCTCTAGTTTGTTTATGAGAAGGTCATGCAAAACAGTATCAAAAGCCTTACTAAAGTCAAGATATACCACACATACTGCTTCTCCTCTATCCACAAAGCTTGTTACTTTGTCAAAGAAAGCTATCAGGTTGGTTAGTCAGCATGGATTTGTCAAGAACAAATCATGTCCGTTATTCTTATCATGTCTCCTCTTATTCATCTCCTCTCTAAACAGTCCCAATCTTTTCAATCTGTCTTCACAAGAGTTTTTCATACCTCCAGTCATTTGCCACCTATCTCAGAACCCCCTGTATTTCTGCCTTTGTGAGACAGAGCGACTGGAACGGAACACAGTATTCCAGGTGAAGGTGTATTATTAATTTGCATAATGATGACATTTTTGATATTATTGTCCATGACACTCCTCATGCACCCTAACAGTTTGTTTGCTTTTTTGATTGCTGCTGCACATTGAGCAGATGTCTTCATTGAACTGTCCACAGTGAAGGGATACAGTGATCAGATAAATGCATTGGTAAAGGATTTGAAGAAGGTATTTATTAAAGGAGTGGAAATGGGGGGTGGGAGATCTGGGCTCCTGTGACTGGCATGGCAGGGAGTCAATCCCTCTCCTTTATAGCTCACCTTAACCCTCATTTGAGGGGGGGATAGTAAGGTCCAAGTAGTGGGTAGACTGCGGACCAGGATGGCAAAGGGGGAAGGCTGACAGAAGTCCCCCAGTTACATACTGAAATGATCATGCAGTATACACTTTTACCTGCACAGTTCACTCCCAGACAGTTGTTAATAAAGTTGCGACCTAATTAAACCACATCCAGGGTCTCCTGTCCTTCTGGCATAGACAGTTAATGATGCTCAGGTCTTTTTCCTGAGTTGATACCGTTAATTGAATTATCTGACAAAATTACATAATATATATTTTTATTTTTCCTTAGTATAATACTTGGATTTTGCTAATGATTCATTAGTGATGAGAGTTTCTAAAATGTAAATAAAGAGAAAATGTTAACTGAATCAATTAATTTTAATTATTTGCTCAGCTGTATTGTGTATGCCATATTATACCTCAGTTGTATTGTACTGTTTCATTGTTCACTGATTTAAAACGGGTGAGGGGGAAAAAGCACATTTCTGGAATATTTCAGTAAATACTATCTTGATTTTTTAGAGAATGTGTGTTAATTCTAGACAGAGGTTCTTCTTATTAACCCCAATGGGGGGCCAGCCAAGCAAAATTTAAGTGCGTTGCATGACATTGTGACATGGCGCAGGAGGTCACAATGCCACTCGCTCAAATTTGGCTCCCTCCCCAGATCCAAGCAGCACTATAACCTGATCGCTGGAGCTGGGTTGCAATGCCTGGGATGGGGAGCTAAACCCAGCCAGCCCCATAGGACAGGAGCCACGTCAATCAGCACAGGGCAAGGGGGTTTGTGGGTCAAAGCAGGACAGTCCTGCGAAAACTGGGACTGCTGGAAGTTTTGCATATGTGTCACACTGGTAGAAGTCTCCAAACAATAGGCTGTGACACTTTCTCAAAGACAAAGTCACAAGTATCTTTTATAATGGAAAGTGTTAAGCACCCTAAAGATAGGGGTTGCTATCTTAAATCATTACAGATCCAAAATTTTTACTGAAATCCTGTTGTCCTATTTGAGAACATGACATGGTGATGCAGCTCTGGGCAGTCGTTGTAGATATACGGTGAGAGAATTTCAAAAGCACTCTCAGTCTACTCCCACTGAAGTCAATGAGAATTTTACAGCTTTTGCAAGTTCTACCCACCACCAACTCCCGGATGTGAATCCCCACAGGGTCTATGGCACATGGTATTGAAATAAGAGCATTACTTACGCAGATGAATAAAGCTGCATACAGTCTAACTAAGGATTTGTTATGCAGGGAGGAAAGCGTGTTGTTACAGACTTGAATTTTCATGTGAATTTGACACATTTTTCATGATCTTTTAAAATGAACTAATCAAACAATCTCCAAATGCCCTGTAACTTGAATCTATACGCTATCATCAGGTGTAACCCATTGTAAACATGCTGTCAAGTTTAATTGAGCTATCCTGTAAAAATGTATTTAAATGTGTATTCATAAGTCTTGTAGGATGCCTATCCAGGGCTGTCAGCCAGCAAATGAAGCAAAAATCCACAAATGCTCAGATTAACTTTTTGTTTAAATGAATGGACCCAGCACTGCATTTGGCATGCTTATTGAGGAGTTCAGTGCTATACACTCTGCAACCTTTTATAAGAACAAAAAGGTATTGAGGACTTGGGCTGGAATTTTCAAAGGAGCCTAAAGGAGTCAGGCACATTACTACTATTGAATTTGTATGAGAGCTGGGCACCTAACTCCCTTTGGCACAGCCTTGGTAGTTCAGGGTATTTGGAATGGGATACGAAACATATCAACTTTATAGATCTAATTCAGTCCTGGGGTAACTGTCCAACTCTATTACAGTCAGATCAGTAGGAAGAGAAAGTTACCTTCTGTTGGCTACTTAACAGCTTATATAACATGAGTTGGCGGTTGCAGTTGTGTTCACTCAACACAGCATTTGGTTTTAATTGACATCCTTCCTGTCTCCCTTAGCAGAGAAACTAAGCACTGAACTGGCATGGAACCTAAGCTACTCTCTCACACCTAGAGGTGGGTTTCTCTATTTCAGAGCTGAGACCGACTGGTGGTCCAAATGGTGATGCTTGCACTGTGCTTTGCCTCTTGTGTGGATAGACAGGAAACTACTACCATCTCCAGAGCTCTCAATCAGGTATTTTTACCAGTCGCAAATTCTCTACAAATTCTCAGACCAAAAAAACCTCAAACCCTATATCAAACTGGAGTTAAGGTTAAAAGTACATATCATTAACTTTAAATGATCGTAATTAACCAGAATACAAGTATTGTATATCCAGGAAATTCAGAGTTAAGTTTAGATTTAAAATCCAAACATGTTAATGCATGTTTATAAGACAAATAATGGGAGCTTGCTGAAGAATGGGATACATTTTTAATTAAAATTGTCACTTTTTTCAATCAAAATTGCTAAAAATGTTTGACCAGCCCTGCAAGTAGCCTTGATTCTGCCCCATTGCAACAGATTTGTTTTAAAATTTCTGAGAATTTATTTTTGTACTGAAAGTGCTGTAAATTTGGAGATAATACACTATATCATTCAGTCATACGAGATTTAACCATTGCTTTAAATGTAAAGCTCAGCTCTAACAATGGAATCACAACCAATGCCCCCCATAATCTGGGCATTAATCCTACAATTGTGCCCAAATGGAGCCCTATTGATTTAATTGGGGTCTGTCCATGCAAATTAGGTTGCAGATTTAGGATCATAACAAAAAAGATGGAAGCATGTTTCTAGGTAAAAGAACTGTGCAATGTCATTTTTTATTCTTTTGCAAACTGTCTCATGAAACCTGAATAAATGTCACAAGTGAGCTACATGCATTGCTTTAGAAAACTACTAATTCTCATTTGGCTGGGGACATGACCTTGAACACAGGTGCATTTGGACAATGCATGAGAACAAACATATCACTTGTTTGGGTTGTGGTATTGCTTGGAGAGCTCTGCATGACTGCCATACAATAAAGAGAAAGGATAGAAGCATTTTCTCAGACACTAGAATGAGTAGCTGATAAGATGTCAAAAATAACTTTAATTTAGCATTATCGGTAGAACTTCACAGAGTTTAGTATGGCAGAGAATGGAGGCTCTCAGTTATCCTCATTGCTGAAAGAAGAATTTTGGCCATTAATTTTATTAAAGTCCTCTGCCCTATCAATGGAACCTCCAAATGGAAGTGCCTCAAAAATGCAAGCCCCAAGTTATGTGGGCATGAAAACAAACATGCACACTCAATTCTTTTAGTGATGTATAAAGACCAGGGATACATACTTCATTATTAAAACCCTTATTTTGTGGGTGATGTCATTACGCTTTTTCTTCCACGTGAAGTCTTTATGGGATGTCACCCAGGCTGTTCTTTAATCAGTTGAAGCATTATGATTGAGTGATGTAGGATACTCCTCTCTCAGCCCCAAGAGATGGATATGCTTCTACCACAGTACTCCCAAACACTTCCACCCTGAAGAGCAAGAGATTGGGACTGTGATGCAAACTTCTGACTCCTGCATAGCAGTGTAGAGCATATACTCTTAGGCTAGAGGGCTCAGTAAATGGCTTTTGTTAATGCGTGTTTTATTAATGATTAGGGCAGTTTTGTTAAGCATTTTGAAAAGATAGTGTCAAATTTGCAAAAATGGCCTATAATTTTGCATCATCCAAGTTTGTGTGTGCCCCAGGAATTTGTACAAACAACCCGAGCTGTTAGACATCTGCCATGTGGAAACCTGCATTTTAGGGTTCTATACAAACTGAGGAGGAGATAGGCAAAAAATAAAACAAACAAAAAATAAAAAATCCAAAGCTACCTCTGCTCATATATTATGCTGTTGCACAGAACGTGCCTCTCAGATTCTCAGAATGCTCCTATAATAGCGCATTGCAATAAATCCTAAGAAGGTTCTCGCAGTCTCCTGGACTGGCAAGTGATGGAAGTAAGACTCTATAACATACTTCTGCCAAGTGTGGAAAAACAGCAGGCATACAACTAGGGGTTTCAAGGGAGACTTGCTATTGGGCAGGACTTGGAAAAATCTCATCCACCCACTTGCTGATCTCATTGAATACCTGAAAAGTAGAACAATCTTTATTTTGAGTCCTTATTTGGTGCAGAGTTGTAGTAGGTCAACCACAGCATGCAAGCGTGTGAATCTGTGCTACTAAGCTCTGTTTATACAATAGAACTGGAATGGGCTCTATTTACAAAATCATTTTTGGTCTGGTTTAGCCTCCTATTTCATAGGAGCTGGTATAACTCAATAATGGCCAAATAAATCTGATCTTTGTGGACAGGTTGTTTAATTAATCTTAGTGAGGGAAAACAATATTAACTTTGGCTGCCAGAGCCAGAATTTGAGAGAAAACTTTTCCTATTCATATGTCACCAACGCTGCTAAAACTGACAAAGAGGCCAGAATACAACATCTGCTACATACATTGTGTGGGGGTTTCCCATTAAGCAGCGAGGCTATTCATTCTCATGTGACACCCAAGACCTTCAAGCTTCTCATTAGCCAACTATGGGTCAATCAGTGATCATTCTCCATAGCACTGGTCTCTTTATACTGCTGAACTGGTTCTTACCACCTGGTAACAAGTTACTGTAAGCTACAGTAAACACATAAGTCCTTGCTAATAAATAATAGTACTTCTATAGAGGTTCTCATCTACTGCTCTCAAAGTACATAGGAGAAATTAATTACAATTATTCACATATGGAAAAGTTGAAAGGCTGACAGGTTATGACTTGGCCAACGTGTCACAGAGTCTGAAACAGAGCTGGTAATGGAAATCAGGTTTCCTGACTCCCACTCCCATATCCTATCCTGATCATGTTGCCTTTGAGCAGAAAGAATTAATATTGTACGGTGGTGATCATAAAAGAGTCAGCGCTTGCCAAAATTCACCGAGTAGTGGTCAGGCTCAGAAACAGCATGTATTGAGAATCTTTCGAGATACCCTGTTTTCATAAGAGTTGCAGTCCTCATGACAGATTTACAAAGAAATATCCAACCACTGAAATTCTCATCGAAACCCAAATTTTTGAGATTCACCAAACACAGCTCACTGCATCCTCAACCAGTTTAATTTGACTTTCCGTAAATCAGGAATTTAAGCAAGATTAGGGCACTACTTCTTGCATCATGGTATTTCAAATCTGTTCCAGTTTCTATCAGAAATGTTTTTTGTTTAGTTTTTAAACCCACTCCATCACTATAACATTGTTAGACTAGACTGTTTTAATTCTTTCATATCCATATATGCAACAGAGAAGATATATAGCATAATAGGATTTTTATATTCAGTCTAGTTAACCTGTACTTTGGCTGGGGGAACAGAGGGATTTCTTGACATTTTAAAACAAGCTATGGCTGAATTTTGCTCAGATTTTTCAAAATATTTTCCTCTTAAGCACTGGTGCCTACAATATTTGATAGATAATCCCATCTGATTTTGATCAAGGGAGACTGGAATCAAAGTTTGGATCAGAATCCAGGTCAGAACTTTCCCAAAGTTAGCAGAATTCTAGAGCCATGGTTAAGAGGCTGGGGCTTAGTGTAGTGATGAGGACCTGCTAGACAGTTTGGAACAGGAACTGGATCATAAAATGTGTGACATTCACATGGGTTCAGATCCAAGGGTTTGATAAAGACCCATTTCTAGTCTTTCATACATACAAAGGGGGTAATTAGCATTTGCATATGCAGCTGTCCATTCAATTCCCCATCATAATGAAATTCTTTGACATGCTATCCGGCATCAGCTTTGCTCTCAATTATTTACTTTTTATTCATGGTCCCAAAAGAGCATCACTGAACAGTCTTTCCGACTCTCACATTACAAGAAAAAATGGCTGATCGCAACACACTCCTACTTAATCTTAAAGTTAAACTTCTTTTTCAGTTTTAAGCATAATAACTTTACAGTTTTTCAAAAGACAAAAATCAGTATCGATAAAATCTGTTCCTCTCCTTTAGGAATCCTATTTAGAAATCCTGAAAAATTACAAAATATATGTTCCGTATGATCGGAAGGCTTTAGTATAGGAAGCACTGCTCACTAATAAAGCATCTTTTGAAATGTATTGACACTGATTGACAAGAACCAGGTTTCTTGTCTATAGTCTATAACTCTTCTGTTCTTATTGTTTGCTAACAGATACTCGCTCATGTCAGAATGTCTCTAATTGCATTACAGTGCTGCCTTTCAGTCTCAAATTTCCAGAGGTTCCTAGTCCATGTGCTCCATTGTGTTTATATATATGAATGGGTGGGCACATTTAGCACAGCCAAATAGTGTGAAACCGCAGAAGTATTTTTCTCATTTATAGCTGCTGGTGCCAGCCAGTCAAAATATTTTAAATCTTTGTGTAAGAAGAGAAAGAATAAGAGCAATCTTGCTACTGCTCATGTCTGTTGTTTGAAAAGTGATCCTTGTTTAAAAGAAAACAGGCAAGCAAAACTGTGTCAGAGGCAGCTGTGTTAGGGTTACCATATTTTAAGTGTCCAAAAAGAGGACACTCCACGGGCCCCGGCCCAATTCCGCCCCTTCCCCGCCCCCTGCCCCAGCCCCGCCCCTTCCTGGCCCCGCCCCAGCTTCGCCCCCTCCCCTGGACGCTTCGCCCCCCTGCCCCTCCCCCTCCCCTGCTTCCCACAAACATTTGATTCGCAGGAAGCCTGAAGCAGCAGGCAAGCTGGGGAGGGGGGCGCGTCCAATAGGCTCTGGCCCAGGCGTCTCCCGCCCGGCTTGGCTCGGGCCCTGGGGCGCCGGCCCCCGGCCGAGCACCACCTGCCCCGGCCCCGCACTGCCGGTCCCGCACCACTGGCCCCCGGCTGAGCACCGCCCGGCCCCGGGCCCCGCACCGTCGGCTCCGGCCCCGGCCCGGCCCCAGGGATGAGCACCGCCAGCCCCGGCCCAGCCCCCGGGACGAGCACCGCTGGCCCCGGCCCGAGCAGCGCCGGCCCTGGGCCGAGCAGCGCCGGCCCCAGCCCAGCCCCCGGGCTGAGTACCGCCGGCCACCGGCCCTGCACCGCCAGCCACTTGCCCCCGGCCGAGCACCACCCGGCCCCGCACTGCCGGCCCCAGCGGCTCCGGCCCCTGGCCGAGCACCGCCGGTCTCTCCCTCCCTATTTTCCCGGACATGTCCGGCTTTTGGGGATTTCCTCCTGGACGGGGATTTGAGGCCCAAAAAGCCGGACATGTCCGGGAAAATCCGGACGTAGGGTAACCCTAGCTGTGTCATTATACCTCACTATATAATACAAAATAATATATTAGTAAGAGACTTTTACTGGCATCTTAAATATAATAGAAAGATTAATGAACAAGCAAACAAGCAACTATTCAGATAATTTGGTGTTGCATGTTAGAGCACAGGAAATGCATCTCAGTATTGTTATCAGTTGGAAATTAGATGTCTCAAAAGTTTCTGGAGGTTAAATTCTATATTTTTCTTAAATTTTGTCATTTTAATTGTCCTTCAGTTACGTGTGGTTATAGTCATGAGTTAACCAATAGTTAAATTGACCAAAGTTCTATTTTTTCTTAATTCATGTTGCAACAGCTTTGAAAGTGTCAAATCTTCCATTTGTTCCAATGGTGAGGTGCATTTTCTGTCTCACCTTTTTTCCGGAAGAGGTGACCCCATCTAATGAAGTATTGGCACTAGTGATAGGATTTTTAAAAACTGTTTTGAAATATCATTTCTATAGGTCTATAGATCTTTGTGTGTATGTATATTTATACACAAACATACTCTTTCTAGAGAATATTTAGCATTTTAAAATTAATAACTACAGTTTTCTTTTAGCATCGTCATATGAAGATATAGTAGCACTGAACTGAAGGTAAATATGGTTAATATTTAATACACTGGGTTTTTAAAATTTTACTGAGCCAACACTGTCATAAATTCTTTTACTTGCAATTGAAAGTAAAATGTTTAACTAAAACAGCAGTTGTTACATAACCAATCAGCAGAGGCTATGTGCCTAACTAGAGTAGGAGATGAGACAACAAATCAATCAAACTCAACAAATCAAAACAACACTGATTTTTAAGGTGTTGGAACTCTGCATCTTCATTTAGACTTGGGCTTATCTCCAATATGAACAGTATGGTCCTCAGAACTTTTAGCATACAAACATCTCCCAGATCCCTATTTTCTCAATTGCGGTTCTACTGCTATAATGGTATTGAAGAGGAGCCATTAGGAAAACAATATCTGGGCAAGACAATATCTTGGTAGTATAATTATTTAATTGAAAAAGTGATCATGGTGGATTAAAGTTTGATGATGATCAAAAGAGTGACCATGTAAAAATGGCGCCTTTTTATTCAACAGGGCTGCTTTGTGTGTGTATATTCAGAGCTAGAGCAACTAAGTTTAATGTGAAAAATTTTGTTTTTACTAATCAGCCCCTGCAGAGTCAGCACAACTCTGGGAACTGAACTTGATTTGGGGATGGGGGGGCATGTGGATCATCAATATATTCATTAACTAAATAAAATTTACAGGGCCATTTGTGCGGCCCATTATCTTCAAATGGTACCCTCAGTAACATCTGTAAATCACCACGGAAGTTAATAGGGTTGCGCGGGTGCAAATGAGGGCAGCATTTGTAGAATCTTTATTATTGGAGATGCATGAGCCATAAAGATAGCAGATTTTCAAATCCAATGATGAGCCTGCAGCGTTGAAAGTTTTTACTTATAACTAAACAAATGATTTGGAAATCACCAGGCAATGATAAATGTGGGACCCCATATAATTTTTAAAGAGTTAATTTATGTAGCAGAAATGCATCTCTAAAAGCATTAAGGAATCCTTGCAGATTCTTTATTAGGATAGTATCAGAGGGGTAGCCTTGTTAGTTTGGATCTGTAAAAAACAACAGAGAGTCCTGTGGCACATCTGTTAGTCTTAAAGGTGCCACAGGACTCTCTCTTGCTTTTTATTAGGATAAATAGCTGTGCATGTCACATGCTCAACTCTGCCATAAGATATCTTGGTCATGAAACCCAGTGGAAATGGAACTCCCATTCTATTATGAGTAGGCTTGAGAGGATTATATTTGTATTGGTAAATGCCAATAAACAGTGATTTCACTGTACAAACAAACTGAAGAACAAAATATTTCCATAGATGATAATCTGAATGTACAGATAGGCAAAGTAAGGAAAATAATGCTTGAGAACTTATTAGAGTTTGAATTAAGGAAATTTACTTTGTATATTTTAACATGTGATGTTGGCTTCTCTCCTCCCCCCGCCCCAATTTCATGCAACTGTGCAAGTTTTCATCAATTTAAATCTAAAAAATGCTTAAAAATAAAAATCGCTATTTGCTGGTGAAGTTATATTAAAAAAAAATCAGATTCTGCCAAGCCTAATTTTGTGCAAGTGCTTCCGTTTGGCATCAAAGTGGTTGCCACTAAAAAAGTCCACCCTTATCACCTACTGGTGGTCTGACTGTCTCACTGTACTCTGAATAGGTTAAAATGATAGTGACCAAGTGGCACCTGCTGGCTTTTTAATGGCAACCACAGTTCTCTTCATTAGTTGTTACTGGTTGTGTGCAGTGCCATTGCTAGGAACTCCCTGTGCCTGTGCTATATTTTGCAGGTCCTATCAGGTACACTCATATAAATGCTGCAGGTAAAGCAGCCCTTAGTTGGTCATGCCTAGATCTCCCACCCAGCCTTTACAGGGATTATTTCCAGAGACAAATTTGCATTAATGAAGCAAATGCATACTGAGCATCAGAGCACTGGTAAGCAGAATAACTGATTATTATGCATCCTGAGTTCTGTAAAATTGTAAGTGAAGTGGAGGGAACATACTGTTAAGCACTTTACATAATTCATCCTGATAATTTAAATACATTCTTAAAACAGCACCCCCTGGATTCCTAGCTTTTTAAGTGTTTAACAAGGTGTACATAAAGAGGGTAATAATTATAATAGGGGTCTAATGAGCTTCACTATCAATGGGAGTCAAACACAGTAGATTTCTGAGATAATTATTGCAGGGTTCACAAGTGTGAACTGTAAGACTGAAAAAACAACAACAAAAACTGGAACAAACACAAGAGCAAACCTGCTAAAAGAAGAACCCTTATTTAATTCTACTCCTAATACACCCCTACCTCAATATAACGTGACTCGATATAACATGAATTCGGATATAACACGGTAAAGCAGCGCTCCAGTGGATCAAAGCAAGTTCAATATAACACGGTTTCACCTATAATGCGGTAAGATTTTTTGGCTCCTGAGGACAGCGTTATATCGAGGTAGAGGTGTATATCATGTGAATTTAGCTTCAGACAAGTGATAGATTTTCAGCACTAGGAACTGAAGGGTATCCACAGAGAACAGTACAGTATATAAAGTACCTGAAAGTCCAGTGTGCCATGGCCACATACATACAGAAACCATTTTCATGAACAGGACAAACTTGGATGCTCAGAACCAGAAGTACAAGCTACTACAACATGACCTAAAGGAGTAACTCCCTTGACTGTATGTAGCAGGCTGTTAAAATCTTTGGGTCCAGCCACTGAAAGACATGCCCCAAATCTGTATATTATACAAGTACCTCTATATCATAATTTGTGGAGAAGGTAGTTATCTCCATGCTCCTTCACTGTTAGCAGGCAATGCTAAATAGTTTTGTGAGAGACATCTATCTATCTATTGGGGATGGGAGACTATAAACTCACATGGGGCAATAAACAGCCTTCAGCTGGTTCAACTTTTGGCTATAACTGCCTGTGCTGGACTGAACAGATGACATAGAGATAAAAGGCTGGATAGCCCAT
Organism: Trachemys scripta elegans; assembly: GCF_013100865.1. Classification (NCBI taxonomy): domain Eukaryota; kingdom Metazoa; phylum Chordata; order Testudines; family Emydidae; genus Trachemys; species Trachemys scripta. The sequence goes on along the minus strand of NC_048310.1, from coordinate 34,453,922 downwards.
TAGCAATTTCCTAAGCATCCAGTCTCCCTAAGCTATGAACTATCGTACCAAAGGACATTTTTGCTTGTCCAGCATTTTTAATTGTTCCCTTTGGTATTACCATTGAAGATATGTTCTAATGAGAATTCTCTTCCTTATAGCACATCTTGTCTTGAGCATACAATGAATTCATCACCCTGTGATTAAGATCACAGCCAATCACTTTGTAAGTGACAGTTCTGTCACCAGCTGTGCCCAGGGTAAGTCTACACTACCCGCCGGATCGGCGGGTAGCGATCGATCTATCGGGGATCGATTTATCGCGTGTAGTGTAAACATGATAAATCGATCCCCGATCGCTCTCCTGTTGACTGCTGAACTCCAGCAGTGCGAGAGGCGGAAGCAAAGTCGACGGGGGGGAGCCGCAGCCGTCGATCCTGCGCCGCGAGGACGCGAAGTAAGTAATTTTAATTCGATCTAAGATACGTTGACTTCAGCTACGCTATTCTCGTAGCTGAAGTTGCGTATCTTAGATCAATCCCCCCCCCCAGTGTAGACCAGTGTGACTTCACTGAAGCAAAGAGGCACAGATAGTGAGCAGTAAAGGCAGTAAGATCTTGCTGTTGCTCATGCCCTTAGGGCTGGAATTTTCAGAGTGTAAAGGATTTAGGCACCCAAGTCTCACAGGCCTCTTTGACAACTCCAATCTAGATAAACAGCAGTCTAGAAACATTTATGTTTAAGCATGGTTGCTTCTAGAAGGGCTCTTGAACATGATTCCTTGTATATAATTATCTGTAGCCTTTCCATGACTTATGTACATGTACAATTATAAATATATATTATATACACATATGAACATACATGTTTACATACACCACTAAAATTACAAGAGAAAGAAAAACAAAGAGCAGGAATATGCAATGCTATGGATTAGTATTTAAATTTGGTATGTTCTGAAAACTTTATCTAAGAATGAAATCCTTTCTTTAAAATCAGACATTAATTATTAGGTTAAATATTGTCACACTGAATATTCTCCACAGCACTCAGAACTTTCTTTACTGTGACATTATCTCTAGACACACCCGAAAACAGATACTTCCTAGTTTTGTCTTTGTGATAGGACATACAAAATAAAGCTGATTAAATATTTTTTTAAAACGTTGTGTTTGCGAACCTTTGTTTGGATTCCAAATAGCTATTCTGTTTGACTCTGTATCTCTTATTTCCTATTTGCAAACAAACATTCTCACACGCAGGTTTTGTTTGCTCAAATGTTTGGGGAATGGCCATTTTTAATATCAACCCATGTTTCCCCAGGCGAAAAAGAATGTTGGCTGTTCACCATTTGTTATCCTTCTATTCAGCCAGTTTCAGTCACCCAGTCAGGCAGGAAAAATGACATTATATGATATGGGTAACCAACCACACACCAGAAATTGTGAAATGTTCACTTTGACTACTTGCTTAGGACCCACTGTCCACACACACACACACACACACACACACACACACACACACACACACACNCACACACACACACACACACACACACACACACACACACACACACACACACACACACACACCAGGATCAATCAGCAAACAGGTCTCCAACAGAAAGAAGTGTGAAGTTCCCTGGGTAATTGATTGCAACAAACAATTTGAGTCAACCAATTCTAAGCAGTCTCTCCATAGCTGGGTCTCTTCAAGAATGCCATTCAGCCCACTCAGTTTTGCAGTCACTAATGCTCAATGCCAGTCTACATATTATCTTTTACCAAGTATAGGAATCTATCCGGAATCTACTGTGAGATGAAATGCTGTGAAACAAAAGTTGATTGGTACTGAAGAGGGCCAGGAACCTCATGCTTAGCATTCCTTTTCCAGTACTTTAGTCACTGAGTATCTAATAGGGTACAGTTCAGTTCAAATGTTCCTCCATTGTGTTGCTCTCAATAGTATATTTGGAACGCTAAAACAACAAAGAGGTTTATGGGCTTTCCAGGGGAAAAAAATAACTTTAATAATGATCAATTTTGTATTGTCCTCCTACCCACTCATGTACTTAAGCTGCATCCCCTCAGGGCTCCTAACATGGCCTACTTTCATAATCAAGGGGTAGATTATGTTATAAAAGCAATATGCTTAAAAACACAGGTTAATACTCTTTATTGCCAGTGCTATATTTTTAAATAAATGTCACAGGCTTCAAGACTTTAGTAACACTGGATGCACAACACTCATTTGTCCATTTATTACTGAACAGACACTGTGATGTTTCATGTAAATTCTTGAAACACCAAAGCAGCTGAGTACCAGTTCTGCTATAGAGATACAAGGAGCTTTCACGCAGCATTAATGTTGGGAAGATGCTGCAACCCATCCAGAAGGACATAGGCCTGGTCTTCACTATGAGTTTAATTCGAATTTAGCAGCGTTAAATTGAATTAACCCTGCACCCGTCCACACAACGAAGCCATTTATTTCGAAATAAAGGGCTCTTAAAATCGATTTCTGCACTCCTCCCCGACAAGCAGAGTAGCGCCAAAATCAATATTGTCATTTCGAATTAGGGTTAGTGTGGCCGCAATTCAATGGTATTGGCCTCCGGGAGCCACCATTGTGACCGCTCTGGACAGCAATCTGAACTCAGATGCACTGGCCAGGTAGACAGGAAAAGCCCCGCGAACATTTGAATTTCATTTCCTGTTTGCCCAGCACAGGAGAGCATAGGTGACCACAGAGAGCTCATCAGCACAGATAATCATGCAGGCCGATAATCGAAAAAGAGCACCAGCATGGACCATACGGGAGGTACTGGATCTGATGGCTATATGGGGAGAGGATTCAGTGCTAGCAGAACTTTGTTCGAAAAGATGAAATGCCAAAACTTTTGAAAAAATCTCCAAGCGCATGATGGAGAGAGGCCACAATAGGGACTCAGAGCAGTGCTGCTTGAAAGTCAAGGAGCTCAGACAAACCTATCAGAAAACAAAGGAGGCAAACGGTCTCTCCGGGTCAGAGCCGCAGACATGCCGCTTTTACGCTGAGCTGCATGCAATTCTAGGGGGAGCCACCACCACTACCCCACCTCTGACCATGGATTCCGAGGCGGGGGTAATCTCATCAGCCACACCTGAGGATTTTGTGGATGGGGAAGAGGAGGAGGAGGAGGACGAGCTTGCGGAGAGCACCCAGCACTCCATTCTCCCCAACAGCCAGGATCTTTTTCTCAGCCTGACTGAAGTACCCTCCCAAGCCTCCTAAGCCAGTACCCAAGACCATGACCCCATGGAAGGGACCTCAGGTGAGTTTACCTTTTAAAATATAAAACATGGTTTAAAAGCAAGCATTTTTAAATGATTAATTTGCCCTGAGGACTTGGAATGCATTCGCAGCCAGTACAGCTACTGGAAAAGTCTGTTAACGTGTCTGGGGATGGAGCGGAAATCCTCCAGGGACATCTCCATGAAGCTCTCCTGGAGGTACTCCAAAAGCCTTTGCAGAAGGTTTCTGGGCAGTGCAGCTTTATTCTGTCCTCCATGGTAGGACACTTGACCACACCATGCTAGTAGCAAGTAATCTGGTATCATTGCATGACAAAGCCTGGCAGCGTATGGTCCCAGTGTTTGCTGGCATTCAAGCAACATCCATTCTTTATCTCACTGTGTAATCCTCAGGAGAGTGATATCGCTCATGGTAACCTGGTTGAAATATGAGAATTTAATTAAGGGGACAGAGGTGGCCGTTCCTACTGGGCTGTTTGCCTGTGGCTGAAAAGAAATCCTTCCCTGCAGTTAGCCAAGCGCGGGGTGTGGGGGGATTGGCATTGAGCTTTTCACCTTTGGGTAGCAGGGATCTTCCCTGATACCAGCCACGCGGAGGGGGGAGGGATACAGCGATCATCCCAGATAATTCATGGCGGGGGCGGGGGCAGGGGGTTAGTTTGGTTTCTGAAGGGATCTTCCCTGATATTGGGGGAGGGATAAAGCGATCATCCCAGAGAATTGGATGGGGGGGGTAGTTTGTTTTCTGCTGCTGAAGGTTAACAGGAAAACCGCAGCAGTCAACGGGCTTTGCTTGGTATGTGGGAAAGGAGGGTGCAGAAGCTGAAAGACAATGGCTTACCATGGCTGCATGCAAGCCGAATTCGGTTGCCCGGACCTGCGTCTGTGATCTCTAACACCAAAGCCACAGGCACTCAATATTAAGATGGAAAATGCGACCTTGTACTGAAATCACATGTGCTATATAATGTGAAGTGTTTTTCACCATGAAAGAGTATAAGCATTGTTCTGTAAAATGTATCTTTTTAAAAACTTCTCTTCTTTTTTCTGTCCCTCCAGCAGCTGCAAATTTTTCAAGCCTCCCTCCTCCGTCCCGAAGGCTATCTCAGATAAGGTGGCGGAGAAAGAGGATGCGAGACGAGATGTTCTCGGAAATAATGGAATGCACCCGCAGTGAAAGAGCTCATTTGAATGAGTGGAAGGACACGGTATCTAAGTACAGGAAAGATGCCAGTGAACGTGAGGTCATGAGGGACGCTCGAGATGAGAGGTGGCAGACTGCAATGCTGGGGCTGCTGCGTGATCAAACGGACATGCTCCAGCATCTGGTGGAGCTTCAGGAACAGCAGCAGGATAACAGAGTGCCGCTGCATAACCTCCCTCCCCCCTCACCATGTTCCATAGCCTCCTCACCCAGATTTGTAAGAACGCGGGGTGGGGGTGGGGGAGAGGCTCCGTGCACCCTCCAACTCTACCCCAGTGGACAGCCCAACCAAAAGGCTGTCATTATATTGAATTTTTTCAGTGGCCTTTTACTTCCCTCCTATCCTCCATCCAAACCTCATCCGGGTTACCTTGTCGGTTCTCTCCCTATGTTTATAATCAATTAATAAAGAATACATGATTTTTAAATTATAGTGACTTTATTTCCTTTAAAAGCAAGCTGTGATTTAAGGGGGGAATGAGTCAATTAAGAGGGCAGGTTTTCAACAAACAGAACTTTCACACCGTAGCCTGGCCAGTCATGAAACTGGCTTTCAAAGCTTCTCTGATGCACAGCGCTTCCTGGTGTGATCTTCTAATCGCCCTGGTGTCAGGCTGCGCATAATCAGCAGCCAGGCGATTTGCCTCAGCCTCCCACACCGCCATAAAGGTCTCCCCCTTACTCTCACAGAGATTGTGGAGCACACAGCAAGCAGCAATAACAATAGGGATATTGGTTTGGCTGAGGTCTGACCGAGTCAGTAATGAGCGCCAGCGACCTTTTAAACGGCCAAATGCACATTCTACCACCATTCTGCACTTGCTCAGCCTGTAGTTGAACAGCTCCTGACTCCTGTCCAGGCTGCCTGTGTATGGCTTCATGAGCCATGGCATTAAGGGGTAGGCTGGGTCCCCAAAGATAACTATAGACATTTCAACATCCCCAATGGTTATTTTCTGGTCCGGGAAGTAAGTCCCTTGCTGCAGCCGTTTAAACAGAGTAGTGTTCCTGAAGACGCGAGCATCATGACCCCTTCCCGGCCAGCCCACATTGATGTTGGTGAAACGTCCCTTGTGATCCACAAGTGCTTGCAGCACCACTGAAAAGTACCCCTTGCGGTTTATGTACTGGGTACCCTGGTGCTGCGGTGCCAAGATAGGGATATGGGTTCCATCTATCACCCCGCCACAGTTAGGGAATCCCATTGCATCAAAGCTATCCACTATGACCTGCACATTTCCCAGAGTCACTACCTTTCGTAGCAGCAGCTCAGTGATTGCTTTGGCTACTTGCATGACAGCAGCCCTCACAGTAGATTTCCCCACTCCAACTTGATTCCCGACTGACGGGTAGCTGTCTGGCGTTGCAAGCTTCCACAGGACTATCACCACTCGCTTCTCAACTGTGAGGGCTGCTCTCATCTTGGTATTCTGGCGTTTCAGGGCAGGGGAAAGCAAGTCACAAAGTTCCATGAAAGTGCCCTTACACATGCGAAAGTTTCGCAGCGACTGGGAATCGTCCCACACCTGCAACACTATGCGGTCCCACCAGTCTGTGCTTGTTTCCCGGGCCCAGAATCGGCGTTCCACGGCTATAACCTGCCCCATTAACAGCATGATCTCCAAAGCACCGGGGCCCGCGGTTTGATAGAATTCCATGTCCATGTCCTCATCACTCTCACCGCCGCGCTGCCGTAGCCAACTCCTTGCCGCCTGGTTTTGCAGGTTCTGGTTCAGCATAAACTGCACGATAACGCGCGAGGTGTTTACAATGTTCATGACTGCTGTCTTGAGCTGAGCGGGCTCCATGCTTGCCGTGGTATGGCGTCTGCACTGTTCACCCAGGAAAAAGGCGCAAAACGGTTGTCTGCCGTTGCTTCCCTGGAGATGGGGGAGGATGTACCTAGAACCACCCGCGACAATGTTTTTGGCCCCATCAGGCATTGGGATCTCAACCCAGAATTCCAATGGGCGGAGGAGACTGCGGGAACTATGGGATAGCTATGGGATAGCTACCCACAGTGCAACGCTCCGGAAATCGACGCTAGCCCTGGTACATGGACGCACACCGCCGAATTAATGTGCTTAGTGTGGCCACATACATTCGACTTTATACAATCTGTTTCCAAAATTCGAATTATATAAATTCGGATTAATCCCGTAGTGTAGACATAACCATAGTGTCTCTAGCCTTCTAGGAAATGCAATGGTTTCCTATATGTATTACAAATTAGGCACTCAAGTTAAATATACATTTCTTTGTTTTAAGGTTTTAGTAAGTAAGAGACAGGATTCTCTATTGTAGCTATGTTAAGTAGATTAGAGGAACATTGAAGGCCTGGGTCTCAATGTAAATTGTTTTGGTTATTGATTGTAAAACTTAGCAAGGTTTAATTTGCAATGCCTTTTTGCTCAATATAAAATACTACTGTTTGTATTCTCAATCTATTTGTGTAAATGAGGAATGCATGCATCAGGAAAAGATAAGGTGTGAAGGCAATTGTTATAGCCAGAGTCAAGGAAGAAGGCGTGAAGAGACTTAAAGGACATCAAAGAATCATCAACGCGCATCCATAATGAAGGGCAGATTGACGACCCCGAGGTGAAGGCTGGCACCCCTAAGGACAATTGATTAAATTGGAACAAAGAACAGGATGACCCTCTCGAGGTGAATTGGAATGTTTATACCAATTAAGAAGTAACTGGTCACAAACTGACACAGCAAAATCCATAGGCTTCAACAGAGAAAAAAAACCCTATAAAAGAACAGGGTGCTTGGCCATGGGACTTTGGGTTCGTCTTGCCATACTCCAGGAGCATCGGATCACGACTGATAGAGCCCCGTTCCCCTCTGCGACCAATCTGGCTGGCCACTAGATTGATCCAGACTCTGGACTGGTAACTATAAACATCACTGCAGGACTATGTGTGTAGGTGTGTGTGTCTAAAAAGCATATGCTAACTGTGGTATTCTCAATAAATGCTGCATATTTACCTTCCTCTATAAAGATCCCATGTGCTTTGTATGAGCATAAAAATGGTGACTGGCAATGTAAACTTGCTGCAGAATAAATTTTTCTACCGAATAGGTTGAGCTTTTTGGCGTCTTTTTCTTCAGGAGTAGCCTTAGCCCATCTCTGCCAGCTCTTCTCCTTCAATGTGAGCCAGGTATGGGATGTATATAGAACTGCTCAGACCCATTGGACAGAACCTGGTATTTATGTTTCATTTGTCTGTCCACAGGGGGACTGGAAGAAGAGGGTTGCCAGAGTGTTTTGGCTGGCTGCATAATGGCCTTGCTGATAGGCAGAGCTTTTCCTTCCACAGTGGGATGGAGAATGTCAGTTTGTAAGTTTTTTCCTCCACATGAATCCCAGAGAAGCTACCATTTCCTGAAGAAGAGCTCCTGATATGTATTGAAGTAATCAGGAACTGAGGATGATGCCTCTGGTATCAGAGTCTCATCAGTTGATGAGGATGCCTGAAGGAAAGGAAAAGATTTCTCCTGAGGCTGTTCCTGTGGCACCAGGGCAGGCTGCAGTAAGTCCTGAGCTTGGGAATCTGAAGACTGATTGGTACCAATCATCACCGCTCTCTTGATACCGGCAAGAGAAGGCTCTCCCTTGGGAAAGCTCCATATGAGGAAGGGGTGATCTAGATCTGGATGCTGGAGGCATCCCCCAAGGCATGTCTGGCCAAGTGTCCCAATCCCTGACTGAAGTCTTCTCCAACCCAGGCCAATATGTGCAGGAACGGGATTGGCAGAAAGTGCTGGACTCTCAGCACTGAGACACCTAAGAGGCTACCTCGCAGTCTGATGAAGAATCAGAGTATCCTGACCCAAAGTGGCACAGTACTTGGAGGTGTCCTTGGTGACCAAGATCTAAATCTGCATTGGGGATGCAGTACCAGGGAAAGCATGCACTGCCTCCTGGCTGCCAGGAATGTGCAGTGTGGGGGATCCAGTACTGTGCCAGAAGAGGTGGAAGGAGGCAGTACAGAGCTCAAAGCTGATGGCATCAAAATGGAGCGCACTGGTGCCAACAGTCTCAGCAGTTGCACTGGTGCCAGATAAGGGACTTTGACCTGAAGCAATGGTGATGACGATACCAACAGGCTTAACAAGTCCCTGGCTGTGGAATAAGCCTCTGGCATAGTTGGTACAGACATGAGCTTCTCTCCCACCGTGAGCATGGATGACTGCTCCATTGCCACCAGAGAGGTAACCAGTCTTGATGGTCCCTGGGAGGGCACTGGAGTCGATACTCAGATCTCTCCATGTGAGCTGGTACCAGGGAACTGTGGTACCAGAATGATCTTCTATAGAGGAATCCTGGGTTCTGGACTTTGAAGAAACCAATGCTGAATTCTTCTTATGTTTCTGTGACTGGGCCTGATCTGAAATCTTGGGCCTCGAAGAAGACTGTTCTGCAGTATCAGATCTCCCATGGGTCTTGTATGCAGGCAAAGCTGGGGGAGCACTTCAGGATGGAGTCAAAGAACTACCCTTGGACCACTACAGGGGTTCCAATGCCAGTTTAAGGGTAGCCTCCATGAGGACATAATGGAGACTTTCCTCCCTCAGCTCCTTTGTCCTGGTCTTAAAACCAGGACAAATACAACACCCATCTCTAATGTAACCCTTACCTAAGCACTTGAGACAGCATGAATGAAGGTCACTGACAAGCATAGGCTTTCTGCAGCCTGAGCATGGTTTTAAACCTGGGACCTTGGCATAGACTCTTCCAATACTGGGCAGGACCCAGAGGCCCAGCTGACTGGGGAAAACAAAACAAAACAGAACGAAAAGTTCTTGAAATAAAATAAAATAAAGATTTTTAGAGTATGTGAAAAGTTTGTGTTCTCAGGGAACATAAAAGTTCCAACCACAGATGATAGCATGCAGTTTGCAAGTCGGGAAGAAACTGAAAGAGGACTGGCACAGCTCTCCCCTTAATACTCTTACTTTGTAGTTCAAGGACCTCTGCTGTAGGCAGGATGACTGCTAGGAAACCTCTCTGTGACCTGTGCATGGGATGCGCACACACCTACAGTACAATGGGCATATGCAAGCACCCTGCCCTTCAAAAAGTGGGTGCTCAGCGCTTTCTGAAGATCAGGCCACTTAAAGCATCCAAAAACTGAAGTCCCTCCTCCTCCCCCCAGCCAAAGATATGCTCTAGAGTCTAGGAATTATTTTGGAGAAGTTCGATAGCCTGTGTTATATAGGAGGTCAGACTTGTTGATTGCAATGGTCCCTTCTGTCCTTGCAATCTATGAAAATCAGTAGACACCTTGAAATATTTAGGCCTCAACAGGCAATATTGTGAGTAAAAAATGATAAAAATAGTCACCCTCAAAAGAGTGTTCAGAAGTCCACGTGAACTAAGTTGGTGATCTCAGCCGATTTCCTAGTACATGAGTACCCACATCACAGAAACTAGGGTTACCATATTTAAGTTTTTAAAAAAGAGGACACTACACGGGGCCCGGGCCCCGCCCCTTCCCCGCCCCTTCTCCCAAGTCCCCGCTCCAACTCTGCCCCAGCCCCACCCAACTCCGTCCCTCCCCCAACGTCCCCGCCCCAACTCCGCCCCCTCCCCTGAGCGCCCTGCATTCCCCCTCCTCCCTCCCAGCCACGCGAAACAGCTGCCCGAGCGCTACCGGCTTCACGGTTTGCCAGGCAGACCCCAGACCCGCTGCGCCCCAGACCGGGCGCTTACCCTCCCGGGCTCTGGCTGCGCTGGGGAAGCGCCCAGCCAGGGGCGCAGCGGGTCTGGAGGCTGCCCGGAAAACCGTGAAGCCGGTAGTGCTTGGGCAGCTCGCAGCCTGCCGGAGCCGCTCAGGTAAGCAGGGGACTGGGGAAGGGATGCCAGCATTTTCCCGGACATGTTCGGCTTTTTGGCAATTCCCCCAGGACGGGGATTTGAGGACCAAAAAGCCAGGCATGTCCGGGAAAATCTGGACGTATGGTAACCCTACAGAAACCAAAATACACTACAGCTTATTGGCATAAATCTACAGGCCCAATGACCGCACATTTTTTGCATATTTTGCATGCACATTTATCCCCCTATCTTTGAATGGAAATAAGGCATTTGGACACAAAAATAGTTAAGGTATCCAGCATTCTGACTGCAACAGTAGTAGCTGGATATGCCAGAGTAGATTCACAAATCCATGTGAACTTTTGACTTCATCCTAAAGACACACTGATGGGAGTGATGGAGCAAGCTGAGAAGGCTTAAAATGCTGCAGAACATGCTGTATCTGGTTAAGCAGAGAATTTCAGTTCCCCAACCTTTAAATAACTGCTGGGGGCAGGAGGGAGTGTTCAAAAAGAGGAGAATAATCTTGTGGATACATCAAAATATACATAAAGGCTCCTCAGCTACATATTACAGTAGAAACTTCCTTGTCAGTTCTTCAGTAAGCTGCACAACATATTGGTTGTCTCTCCCAATTTCACAGCAAAGATTTAAAAGAGGGCTCTATTGAGATCTATTACTAAGTCTTTCTTATGTCTACAAAATCAGTAACAATTAATTTACTAATACATCATAAGTAAAACTAAACAGCAATTTGCCAATATTAAAGTACTTTTTGTAATGCATTCTTGGGTTTTTTTTTAATTGTATTCCCTTACTTGCTATCGTGTAAGTTTTAGAAATTCATAAGGAGCTTCCCAGTCATCTAATTAAACAGGTATTTAATATTAATAAGATCTCTTATTGTGGTGCATGCATTATCCGCCAAGTATAAACTGTCAGTGTCTCTAGGTAAATCTGCGTTTTGGTACAACTGCTGATATTTTAAAACATGCATTTGTTTTTCAATCACCCTTAGGTTGAACTCTCTAGTTGTTTATGAAAGAGCTGCTCTCTGTCTGAGGCAAAACACTTGAGCTTTCCCAGGAATCACAACATACCAGACAGATCATCCGTTGTTACTGTGACAACTTCAGGGAAAACTTTCTGGGAGCATCATTTGGTTTTGAAGGCTGGGTCTGAAATGAAGAAGCTGAGAGATGTTGAGAGTTTAACTGGTTTCTTGATTTCAAACAGTGATGTTGGAATCCAAATTGATGCTTTAATATGAAAATCTCAGCCAGGGATTTTATGTCTGGACTGGAGAAGTTTTTCCTGAGTTAAAAAAGTAATGCAAGATGAGTATCTTCCATGCTGCTATGAAAATCCCAGCCTCTATGTTATCAGATAAGTCAGTTTTGTAACTGTTGGGTGACTAGTTTACTGATCAACCAGTTATTGTGTATTATCCCCAGAAATCCTGAATCTCTTTTATTCCCTTCTTTGACTCCTGTCTCTTGTCTAGAAGTGTCTGTTGTATACATCAAAGATATTGCATTCCCATCCTGTTAAGGTTGAAAATGATCATTAACCTATGTCAGTTTATATATATGGTCTTTCAGCTCTTGTGAGCAGGTCACTGACATGATCTGAATATTAACATCTCACTGAGGAGCAGCACTTAAACACATTCCTATAATGGTCAGGTGAAAAAGTTCAATATGCACTTGAGCAATGATTATTTCCAAGAAATTAGTTAGCGGTGGTTGGGCTTCACTTGAATTTTAATCTAAATATCTGAACGTTTAGTATAGAGGTTTGCTGGTTATTATGAATAAATGCTTATTCCTGTCATAATTATTTGCTATATGTTGATCAGATTGTTTTATAGGGTTTATTCCTCGATTGTGTTGTTACTGAGGAAATTCACTGGGGAAATGCATATACTAGTTAGATGTCGTGACAAATCTACAACTATAAGTTATTTATCTATTTATTTACTACAAGTGCAGAATCATTATGTGTGAGCACAGATACAGAGCTCATGAGCTATATAGTGTCCTCAGTCTGCATGTGCAGCTCCGACCAACATCAGTGGAAGTTCAGTAGCAGATTAGTGCACGGTCTTAAGCATGCAGTTTTCAAGTCATCCAAAGAGCTTTCTCTCCTTCTTAGCTACTGGGCAACAGAGGAGTTTCAGTCACTCTCTTTCCACCTATCCAAACATTAGTGGGGAACTGCAAAGGCTGAAGAAAAAGCAGCATCCTCTCTTTCTTTAAACTCCACCCACACGCACAATTTTTGTCCAGTTTACTTAACAAAAACATTTGAAATAAAAAACCCTACCTTTGTCAGACCCTCACAAAAAAACCCAAAAGCCTGTTCCCCTGCCCTCCAGGCTGGAGATACAGCCTACATTTAAACATTTTAAATATACTGTCAAATTTCACAGACAGAAAATGGATTGCTCTCACCCTGTACCCCTAACTCCAGATAATTATATTAGAAAAAAATTTCATCTGATACCACAGTGCTATCATCCCACCAAAATGAAAACAAATCCCTGATTCTGGGTGGACAAAAACACCGTCAGGGAGTTAGGCCTCATGCGTTTTTTGGGCATACATTTTACAGCGTGCATGGATGCTGTATGGTATTCTAGCTTTAATTGCTATTCTCACTTGATTTGAGCTGGTAGAATACTGAAATTTACGGGAATCCTGGGCTTCGGCACTAGATTATTGTATGTGTCAATACCCCGTGGGCTTCCCATTGAAATCTATGAGGATCCTGTGGTTATGGGCAGGATTGTTGTCCATTTCAATACTCTGCAGGCTCACAATAGCAGAGCCAGCAGGCAGAACAAAGCAGACAGGACATGCCCTCATGAATCGCATGCATGCTCATGCCTGGAAACTTGAAACAGGGCCTACTCTTATGCCTCCCAGACTTCGAAATGTCTGAAAATCCATCCTCTCTTGGAGATTCTTTCAAACTGAATGCTGCTCTACCCCATCTGCTTCAACGAGTGTCTCAGCATGGGGACCAAAGCACTCACTGAAGGTCAGCAGATGCATTTTCTCTGTGGTTTCCTAGCCTACTGAATTACCAGCAATGAATACAGCAGCTAAAGAACATGAGCATGGAGGGGCTCAAAGATCATAGTATCTCTAGCCATCATACATTATTGTTATGTGGTGTCAGATCAGCAACCGTGATGCGACTGTCAGTTATGCAATTCACTGGTGTTCCCATAACCCAACAGTGCGCATGCTCTCTTTTTTTGGATTGAAATTCTTTATTACTAACTGACTGTGATAATCCGCAGCAGCACCAATCCTAATGCAGCAAAGAAAAAGAGGGACAGGGGAATAAGGAGCTTGTTCCATGCCACAGTTTAAGACTGCGCTCTGGAGCACAGCTTCAGAGGGGGTTCAGGTGCCACACTGGAGCCCCAAACCCTGACGTCCTTACGAAACCCCTCTTTGCCAATACAAGGACTTCAGAACTAAGCCCAATGTGAACAGGTCCAAGTGGATTTCCAATGATTCACTGTTTCTTTCTGCTTTTCTTTTCTTTGCATTTCTTCTTCCTGTTTCAAGTCAGATTTAATGGCAGCTATTCCTGACTTGAAACAGGAGAGTAGAGGCTGTAGGTTTATTCCTTGTTCTTTTCAAAACGTGCCTTGTGACCTTTAGCTTTCCTGGAGAGTGTCTTCTGGAGGTCTCCTATGGAGGGGCTCAGATTCTATGCTGATGGGAAAAGAAAAATTTCCCTGGAACATAACCCCCTTATTTACATTAAATCTTATGGGGAAAGTGGATTCGCTTAGCATCGTTTCGCTTAAAGTCGCATTTTTCAGGAACGTAACTACAATGTTAAATGACGAGTTACTGTACATATGCCTGACTTCCCAGCAGGGGGACTAGTTACATCAGTGTTTCTCAAACTGTGATCACCGCTTGTGTAGGGAAAACCCCTGGTGGGCCGGGCCGGTTTATTTACCAGCCCCGTCCACAGGTCCGGCCGATCGTGGCTCCAGCTGGCCGCGGTTCGCTGTCCCAGGCCAATGGGGGCTGCTGGAAGTGGCGCGGGCCGAGGGACTTACTAGCCGCCGCTTCCAGCAGCTCCCATTGGCCTGCAGCGGCAAACCGCTGCCAGCGGGAGCCGCGATGGGCCGGACCTGCGGACGGGGCAGGTAAACAAACCGGCCTGGCCTGCCAGGGGTTTTCCCTAAACAAGCGGCGACCCCCATTTGAGAAACACTGGGTTATATTTTATATCTATATCTATCTATCTATACACACACACACACACACACACACACAGTAGAAGTTTTAAATAAACAATTTAATAATGGTACACAGTGATGATGATTGTGAAGCTTGCTTGAGGTGCAGGAGTCAGAGGGTGGGATATTTTCCAGGGAATGCCTTACTGCTAAATGATGAACTAGCATTTGGCTGAGCCCTCAAGGGTTAACTCATTCCTTGTAAAGGGACTTGTCTTACCTTTATTGTGAGTACTATGCAAACAAAACTGGATTTGATTCTATTGTATTTTAACTTGTTCAGCCAAAACAGGAACAAAACAAAAAACAACACAGGACACTATACTTGCCCATTAGGAACAAGCATTTGCCCAACACAGTGGCTTTCTTACTGGAAACAGTGTAATAGACAGTCATAATATCTTTAATTTATTTTCTCAATGGTGGACAGAGAGCATTATTGGGAGGGTTACTGTCAGGTATCTTCACTACAGTCACACTGAGAATGAGATGTTGGTTTCAGGAAGTTTGTTTTTGTTTTAGGCTCATCTCATTTCATCAACTGAATCAAGATGGTTACAAAATCCCCTACAATTAACATGCAATTTTCAAAATAGAGAGAAACCAATCATTGCACCATAGTTTAATGCCCACCGATAAAAATTCTTACTTGTGCTACAATCCATTTAGCTGCATTGCTGGTTCCCCTAATGCAGGGCAAGGCTCCTGTGACAGTGTACCCCATAAGGCTTTATAGGGAGGGGGTGCTTATAAATGTATGTAGGACATAACTGGAATATGTTTTGTGCTGCCTGTGCCAGGTAACATATCTCCATAAAGGTTATGGTCTACTATATCTATTCATCCTATTTGTACATATATCTATCATTTTCTACTTGAGGTTAAGAATATGGGCTGTATGCTTGCTTGGTTTCTAAGTAAGCTTTTGGAGGCATTTGGTCAGCATCTTTAGGAAGGAATTTGCCAGGTTAAGTACCTGATCAGGAAACACTTGGAGAACAATGCATCTTGGAATGCTCCAATCCACATAAGAAGTCTTCCTGGAGACATGCAAGACACCATATGGACAAATGGCGTCGGCCTGTAAAGGCTGAGTCATGCAGGAGCATGTGACTTGCCCAGGTGACTCCAAAACTCCATCTTGGAGCTGGACTTTGCATAGGAAGGAGGAGGGGGGTCCCCACCCACAAGAGTCTATTTAAACCCGAGGGAGACCCCTCCATTTTGTCTTCAGCTGGCTAAAGAAGGAGCCTCTCCACCCCCACCCCCACCCCCAGGATACTTGAAGGAGACTGTAAAAGGGAGCACTCTGGAACTGGTGAGGAAATTATCTGTATTCAGTTTGATTAGGCATAGATTTGGGCATTTTATTTTATTTTGTTTGGTGACTTACTTTGTTCTGTCTGTTACTACTTTGAACCACTTAAATCCTACTGTCTGTATTTAATAAAATCACTTTTTATTTAGTAATTTACTCAGAGTATGTATTAATACCTGGGGGAGCAAACAACTGTGCATCTCTCTCTATCAGTGTTATAGAGGGCGAACAATTTATGAGTTTGCCCTGCATAAGCTTTATGCAGGGTAAAACAGATTTATCTGGGTTTAGACCCCATTGGGAGTTGGGCATCTGAGTGCTAAAGACAAGCACACTACTGGGACCTGTTTTCAGGTAAGCTTGCAGCTTTGGGACAAGTGATTCAGACCCTGGGTCTCTGTCTGGAGCCAGACGGGAGTGTCTGGCTCAGCAAGACAGGGTGCTGAAGTCCTGAGCTGGCAGGGAAAACAGAAGCAGAGGTAGCCTTTGCACATCGGGTGGCAGCTCCCAAGGGGGTTTCTGTGATCCAACCCGTCACAGCTCCTCAGCAGCTTAATGACATAATGGGAAAAGCTCTGGGTCAATTCAACTGACTCTTGACTGGGTTTCATTACCAGGTAGTTAAGATGCAGGAAGGTGCTACAGTTTTGTTAATACTTGGGCTCCCACCACTACTATTCCAGTGTAGTTGGACCAGTGATAGCAGCCATGAGAATTTTGCTTAGATTTACTAGTGAAGGGCACAGCCTTTCATGTACCTCAGACAGAAGGTTCCCGTTGTCAGAAACTGTGATGGGGATGATCAGGCCTAGAGGTCTAAGTCATGGCTGTCAGGTCCAGTGGTCAGAGCCAGTATCAGGAGTCCACAATGGGGTTGGAGTGAGACTGGTTACACTGCTTTTACAGTTATGCAACTCCACTGATACAAAGTTTAACTAACAGCTTTTGAATATAAACACTACCAAAGCCAGGTTAGTCAAAATATTCTGGCGAACAAACACAATTAGAAATAATATGGATTTAAGATCATTGGGAAATGACCAGATAAGTGATTCAAACCAATTGACATAATGAAAACGGAGATGAAAGGAAGTCTCAGATTAAAGGGGTTTGAATCAACTAGGTATTATTGCATAGAAAGTAAGAGCCCCAATTTAACTAACAACAACAACACTTTGTATTTAAATAGCATCTTTCATCTAGAGATCTCAAAGTACTTAGCAAATGTAGTTAAGTTTCAATATTTCCACTTTACATCTAGAGAAGAATGGAGTCACACAGCATTCATGGATTAAAAGTAAATATTTAAAAGCGCTCCCTCCTCCCCCCAAAGTTAGTCTTTAATACCACAATCAGTTTCTTGTAAGCCCCCTCAGACCTTTTATCAAAACATTTCCTTTTCTCCTCTGTCCAAATCTATTCTCAGTCTCCCAGTCTTGCAAATAAAAAAGCAAAAATTTAGACTTTACCCCTTCAAATCCTTTGCAACTGAAAGAATTCACCTGGAGAGATGCAAGAGAATTTTCCCCAGCTATTTTTTACTGTTACTTATGCAAATTGTTTACACTTAAAAGAAAGCTTTCTGGAACCACCTAGATGTATGTATCCCTAACCCACTAACCATGTCATCATGTTCCCATAATCTATGTCCTACCTTAACCCTGTGCTTTCCTCGTGTATATTACTATCTTATTTGTCAGTCAAGTCTGTCCTTTATCATCCAATTCTGCCACCTATACTCATGGTGAGTAGCACTTTACTCCATCCTACAGATTAAAATTTATTGTAACGAAGTTTTAATCCCCAAGAAACACATGTTGGGTTCCCAAGTGACTGAGTAATTTTATCTCTGGATCTGATCCAATGCCGATCCAAGTAAATGCAAAGGCTTTCATTGTGTTGGTGGTTTGTAAATAGTCCCCCCCATCCCCTAGGCTCTTGAATGGGTGCCAAATTTCACCCCTATACAGAGGGCCAGCACAAGGCCTACATACTTCTTAATTCAGACTAAAGCCCTCCGGGAGGGATTTCACCCTTAGGCATTCACTGGCTGACAATGGCAAGTTTTTTAGAGTGCTTAATATACAAATGCTAGAAGTCTAAATAATGAGATGGGTGAAATAGAGTGCCTCATATTAAATAAGGATATTGATATAAGAGGCAACACTGAAAATTGGTGGAATGAGAATAATCAATGGGACACAGTAAAGTTACAATCCAAGTATTTTTTCTTATAAAAATCATGTATGTGCAAGGGTGGGATCACAAAGTAATGAGAAATGCTTAGTAGTTAATCAGATGGTAATTACTAAATATTAGCAATTCTTCAAACCACATCAGTGTATTTGAACAGTGTGGCTATGATAAATGCCCAACCCCATACTTCACATTATTTGAATATAATGGGCCCAGTTCTACATGTATTACACTTGTGCAGTTTTTGCACCTCAGTGGGGCTGCACAACTGTAACTAAGTGCAGACCATGGCCCACATTACAATTGATAATGCTGTATTTTTTCCTCTGGGCCAGATTCCTCCTTCAGATTAGGTTACAATAGACTTAATGGGAGCTAGATGTATCTCAGAGCAGAATTTGTCCATAGGCCCCAATCTTTCTAGTTTGTTCCATATGGGCAGACCCCTGCACCCATGCTGAGCCCTGATAAAATTAACAGGGCTTGGCATACACTCTGGGAACCTGCTCAGGCAGAACAACTTGGAGGATCGGAATCTTAGTCTTTATGTGAGTTGTTCATTTGTACTGCACATGCCTGCTTGACTTTTCCACTAAGATTTTGTCTGTGTGAATTAATGAGTGCGTAGGTGTGCATAAACTTTAAATTGTATATTTGCATATATTAATATTGGCTGGTAATGCTGTTATGTGATTACACAGCAGCTTAATAATAGCAGGAAAGAATTGGGGGCTTTTTCTTGGTTCTGGTCTGCCTACCTAACACTGCTTGTCTTCCCTCTGTCTGGTGCTAATGGCTCTATGGGGGAGTGCTTTCATTCACGCAATGCAGAATATTTTTTATATATATATATATATATGTGTGTATATATACACACACACACACACACACACACACATATACACACACACATACACACACACACACACACTTTAATTTACCATAAAATATAATAGTGGAGACAGAGAAGAATAGAATAAAAGGCTGCAGCAGTGTTCTCTTCATACAGTCTTTTCTCTCCACTGCACAGAATGCCATGCTTAAATATTCATCACAGCAGCTCTGGAATCAGCAGGGGTAATTTTACTGTGCAATGATCCCAAGGGGGAGTGAGGGAAATTTCTCATAGACTTGGAGACAGGTCCATTCTGGATCCTTCTAAAACAGTATATAAAGAAATGTCAAAATATACTATTAAGCATTTTCACCTGACCATTTGGAAAGGGGGGTAGGAGAGTTTCAAAGGCACAAATGGGAGTTAGGCACCCGACTCCTATTGACTTTATATAGGAATTAGGCATTTAACTGCTCTTTGTGCCTCTGAAAATCTCCCCCTGAAAGACCAGCTATTCTAAGGGTATGTCTATGCTGAAAGCGAGAGTGGGATTGTAGTTTTAGTCTAGCTAGCACAGGTACCAATAGTCATGTAGCTATAGCTGCCTGGGCTCCAGCGTGAGCTAGCCACCTCAGCATGCACCCAAGGTTCTGCAGCCAGCTTGTACTCAGGCGGCTATACCATCACATTTACACGTGCTTCGTTACCATGCTCACAAAATTAAAGGTGGCACACATGTATCTTCCTGCGTTACAATAGCACCTTCACTTGCATAATATTAGGCCGATCAGTGCCTACTAGGGTAACATATGAAGTGACTTTGCCAGAGCAAAAGATGCTGTTTGCTAGGGTTACCATACGTCCTCTTTTTCCCGGACATGTTCGGCTTTTCGGCACTCAAACCCCGTCCGGGGGGAATTGCCAAAAAGCCGAACATGTCTGGGAAAATGGTGGCTCTGCTCCTCCCCGACTCTTCGGCTCTGTTTAAGAGCCGAGCTGCCCGAGCGCTATGGGCTTCAGGCAGCCCCCTTGCCTCCAGACCCCAGCCGCCGGCCGGGCACTTCCCCTCCTGGGCTCCGGCGGCGCAGGGTCCGGAGGCAAGGGGGCTGCCCAAAGCCCGAGTGCTACCGGCTTCACGGTTTGCCGAGCAGCCCCCAGACCCTGCGCTCCCGGCCGGCGCTTCCCGAGCGCAGCTGGAGCCTGGGAGGGGAAGCGCCCAACCATGAAGCTGGTAGCGCTCGGGCAGCCCTTTCCACGTGGCTGGGAGTGGGAGGGAGGAGGGGGCGGAGTTAGGGCGGGGAAGGGGCGGAGTTGGGGCGGGGCTAGGGATGGGGAAATGGGCGGGGCCAGGGCCCGTGGAGGGTCCTCTTTTTTTATTTGTTAGATGTGGTAACCCTACTGTTTGCACTCAATCCATTGAAAACAGAACCTGAAATAGAACATGTGGTGAATTTTTATATTCCTAGAACATCACACTGCAAGTGTAAATATCTCTCTGTCTCTAAGAGGATAAGGTAATTTATACGCTGAAATGAGAGATCCCTTCTAATTTGCAATGGCAGGAAGAGGTGTGCTTTTGAACAGTCACGCATCAGTAATCCATCAATCCTCTCTAAATTGGCAGAGGTTTCTAATCAGCCAACATGCCAACTAGTGGCTTATTATTGCTTTCTGAAGCAGATGGCACCTGCAAACAAGTAAATTGCAAGAAATCTCCAATTGTGCAAAAGCCAGACTTCTAAACCCCTTTCTTTCTCATTTGTACTAGCCTTCTCTTTTCCTGTAATTTGCAAAGAAAAAAAGCACACAATTCATTACAATTCAGTTTTTCCAGTCAGACTCAACACAACTAAAATGGTGGAATACTTTATCTCCTTTCAGTTCATCAGCAAACAGGAAAGCATCTATTGTCTACTATGAGTTGGGGAAGTGAAATGTCTACTACGGGCTGCGGGGGGAGGGGCACGACAAGTATTATAGGCTGGTGCCACATGGCATGCAGAATCACAGACTGTATCATTCAGGGGTAATTTGTGTAGATAAGAAAATTTCAGCTCCATCAATAGGGTTTTGCTTTTGCTTTTAGCTATTAATTTTAAATATATATTGTGACATTAACTGAAAATAAGGAAACTAATGCCAGCCACTGAGCAACAAAGCATGAATGCATCACATTTCTTCACAGGAGTTGTAGGAGTTGTATATTTATCATAAAATAAAAATATTCCTATCTATGAAAACAGAATATTTTCTGAGGTGATGTTATTTAAATTATTATTGAAATGTATCTGCTCATGGATGTGTGTTAGGCAAACAACAAAACTAGGAAAAGCACCCTAATATTACTATTACCATGACCGGTCCATCACAACCCTCTTTGTTTCACCTGTTTGTTAAGGCTTTTCTTAAAGTAACATTTTCAACTCTTTGGAGCAGGGACTATCTTACTACATGTCTATACAGTATCCACTAAAATGGAGTCCTGATCTAATTGGGGCCTCTAGATGTTACTGTATATATATAATTGACTGAGTGACAAGGAGTTGAGCTTCCACATCCAAGGAATAAGCATGAAGTATTTTAATTATTCACAGTAGTTAGTTGTTGGTGATAGAAATGTTAGTATAGAAAAGAACTTATATATAGACACCTCTGACAAAACTGAAGTCTAGAGCAAATATGGATACAATGAAGTCAACAGCAAAAACAATTTACTTCAGTGGGACCTGAACCTAAGCCAACATATTTTACAACTAGCAATAAACGAACAGGGAAGCATAATAGGAATAACAAATCCTTCATTTTTGTTGCAGACTGGAGCCATGAAGATGAGTATTAGGAAAGCTAACATATTTATTCAATAGTCAACAATAAAGCTCTGCCATTTTTAGGTAGCATTTTTCAATTTTCCTTCATGAGACTCATCCTTTCCACAAAAATTTAAGACCTGTTATTCCAATAGTCATTGTGGTTGCCTGTATTATGAACAACGCATTTGGGAAGGTGAGTTTTATTGCTAAGTGACTGCAAGTTAGCTTACAAAGGTTTGAACTGCAACTGTAAAACTGATTTAAAGAAAAATCTGTTCAAATAAGAAAAATCTTTTTGAATGACCTTAGAAAGATAGGAGAGGGATTTTCCAAAGGGCAGTTAGGCACATAAGAGATCTTTGCGCCTTTGAAAATCTCCCCTTTAGTTAAGAAAGGAAGCCAACAAGGAAGTCTTGCAGTTCTTATTGCTCTTTTTCCTAGCATTAGAAATCAATGCTGTGCTCCACTGCTGCAAAAACACTGACATAGATTTATTCACTTTCTTGGAATTAAGAGTGAAATACTCCCCAATACAAGCAAAATACAATGACCAAGAAGCACTTTAAGGGGTTCTGCTAATGGAAAAGGTCACACTATTCCAAGTGACAACTATTTGTCATAATATGTTTTAAATCCATGTATACACATTTGAATTTTTTATATACAAGCACTGTTTTCTGGAACACAATAAGATGCTGTCTCCTTGCCATCAGCAGAACAAAGACAGAGACCAGCGTGGGCTACAATTGCAGAATGGATATTCAAAGATCTAACAGGAAACAGCGTGTCTGAAATCCACCATTTAGAATCATGAGTCCATTTTCAGATTCCTGAGCAAGGAGACAGATGTGCAGCACACACTGAAGCAATCTTGCCCACTTGAACTCCTCTGCATATCAGACTCCTGAATGCCTTCAGAAGAAAGGAGTGTGCACAGAGTTAACAGCTACATGAAGACACTGTACCTAGAAAGAAATGTGTTGTGTTCAAGGGCTAGTCCGCTCAGGCAAACCTGTACGAATAAACACCATGACTAAGAAATAAATGATCAGAGTTTAGTAAAACTCATGTGTTTGATATATCCAAATTAGTTACCAACTTAGGGATGGAAGAATCCCATGTGTTTTAGCATATTCAAGTTTAACAAGAGATTTTCCTTCATTTAAACCATTATTTTTCATGAGAATCTTACTTTTAAAATATGTAGTTCTAATTAAATGATAGCCTGTGCTACACAAACCATATATCCTTCCTCATCAATAATCTAGCCTGCTTCTAGAACTATGGTTTTCAACCTGTGGTCCACGGATCCCTGGGGGTCCATTGACTATGTCTAAGGGCACGTCTTCACTACCCACCGGATCAGCGGGTAGCAATCGATCTATTGGGGATCGACTTATCGTGTCTAGAGAAGACGTGATAAAATTGATCCCCGATGGCTCTGCCGTCGACTCCAGAAATCCACCGCGGCAAGAGGCGGAAGCGGAGTCAACAGCAGCGCGGCAGCGGTCGACTCGCCGCCGTCCTCACAGCCAGGTAAGTCGACCTAAAATACGCAACTTCAGCTACGCTATTCACGAAGCTGAAGTTGCGTATCTTAGGTCGCCCCCCCCCCCCCCCGCCATAGTGTAGACCTAGCCTAAGATTTCCAAAGGCATCTGCACCTCCATTTGAAATTTTTTAGGGGTCTTCACAATGAAAAAAAGGTTGAAAACACTCTTCTAGAACTACTGGAGGAGTACAATAGTAGTAATAAAAAGGCATGCAGACACTTCAAACTTATCTTTTTGCTAGAGCTCAGTGTAGTTTGTATATCAAAAGTTTGGCATTCCCTTTGAAATCTAGAGTTTCACAGAATAATAGAATCATAGAAATGTAGGGCTGGAAGGTAACTCAAGAAGTCATCAAGTCCAGTCCCCTGTGCTAAGGGAAGACAAAGTAAACACAGACCATACCTAAGAGGTGATTGTCCACGCTGTTCTTAAAAACCTCCAATGATGGGGATTCCATAACCTCCTTTGGAAGCCTATTCCAGAGTTTAACCATCCTTATAGTTAGAAAATTTTTTCTAATACTCAAACAAAACCTCCCCAGCTGCAGATTAAGCCCATTACTTCTTGTTCTACCTTCAGTGGACATGGAGAACAACTTATCACTGTCTTCTTTATAACAGCTCTTAGCATATTTGAAGATTTATCAGGTCCCTGCTTGGTCTTCTTCTCTCAAGACTAAACATGACCATTTTTTTAAAAAAACCTTTCCCCATAGGTAGGAATTCATGTCTCAATAGGTTCTAACTTCAGCAAAATAAATTCTCCTCTTTGTACCTGATAAGTTAGGTTAGTAGAAAGAGAATAATTTTTAGGTTCATGGACAATTTTTTTCCTTGAGACTAAGGCTATGCCTGCACTGAACCACAGTGTTGACTACAGGGGGTGTGAATTGTGTGAATTGCAGAGGATACCAAAACGTTGTGCTCTAACTGCCCCATGTGGATGCTGCTGGAGCAAAATAAAATGTACCTAGTTCACAATAATGTACAGTAGTCCTCTTTCAAACAACAGCCTTTTGGTGCACACCATCAGTGTTCTACAGCCAGAGCAAAACACTTCGGTGCTCTCTGCAATTCACACCCTGTAGTCCACACTGCTGCACAGCTTAACGCTACAATTTGGGCTGTATCCAAAAACCAGTTTCAATATCAGCTCTTGAAAATTGTTTTGCTGAACTGTTCAAGGTCACTACTGGGTCAAGAACATTTTACAATAACCATTTTATGGAAGGGTTTGCTCTATGCTTGCTAGCCGTCACTTGACAACACAATTGTGTTAAGTGAAACCATTTTCAAGAATAGTTATTTAAATCAGTTTCTGGACATGGCCCAAACTGCAATGCAGGTGGATCCTAAGTTACCCCCAGGAATACAGCTGCTACCATAGCACAGTTAATGTCTGACATTAAGGTACAAATCTAGAGCAAAAGTACAACCAACAGGTCATTCTGGATTTCACTGAGCCAGTATGAAGTTTCAAACACTCGGGAGAATCCTAGATAGACAAACAGACAGATAGAATAACCTACAGTTTTCCTTTTACAGCCTTTCTGAACAACCCTGTTGAAAAAATAACCCCCTGCAATTTATTAAGGAGAGACAATTGCTATTTTTGTTTTCCTTTTCATCTATCTGCTATAGCAACACATGCACTTCATATGATGTGATCTTATTCTATAGAGTGAATCCATATAGGTAGGCAGAGGAAGCTGATTATTTTTCAAGTACGCAAAAGTTTAAAAAAAGGTCACATGCGGAGATAAAGCCTAATCAAACGGACTCTAGAGAAAATCCTGTCTTCGGAAAGAAATATGTCATTCACTATGACTGAAGTATACATATGCCAAATAACAGCAATGTTTTTATAATGATTCTTGCAGCTGCTGTTACCCTCACATCGGTCATTTAATGGAAAGCATGCCATATTCCTCAAAGGTTTTCTTAATTATGCTCTCTTTTACCTAACCATAGGATTTCAAACAGTTGTAATTCATTTTCATATCTTTGCCTCTTCCTTATACGTGACCTCAGAATGGTCCCTCATCTCAGGTACTTCAAAGCTCAGCTATTTTATTCATTTGCACTATTTCACCAGGCAAAAAATACACTGAGATGAATTATTTCATTTCTAAAGATGCCTTGGGGCAAAAAAGGGAGGGAAATAGTGTATTTTTAAAAGTGATGAACCCAGAGTCACTTGAGTCTACACTAGTGGAAAGTCTATTAAGAAGAAATGGTAAGCAGGCAGCAACCTGCCTGTATCAGAGGAACACAGAGGGCCAGTCCAATGTAGTTGGTGTTGGCTGGAGTGGATGTGATGAGCTGATGCTGATACAGTGAACCCTCTACCTGCAGAATTCATATGCAGCCTCAATAGACATTTATACCTGGCCTCCCCAATGGAAACCCCAATGGAATTCAGAGAGTAATAATACCTGCCTTTCCTGGGAATGAATACAGGTTATACAAGTGGCATAACCCTCACTTCTCTGTGTCATCTTGGCAGACTTAGCCTTCCAACCTCACTGAAGTGAGCTTTTGCTGTTGTATAAAATCTCAGTTTATTTGGTAAATAAAACATGAGCAAAATATGGCAACATATTCATCATTACTCAAGGCTTAAATGGTGTCTGAAGAGTCAAGAGAAGAAGGTGTTCATTGTATCTACTCTGGCTGTAATAGCCAATAAGATATTGATTCATGACTTTTATTTCCTACTGAATTTCATGATTTTTTGAAGATGGGTAAATCCTGATTTTAGCACTCTGCAGGTAGAGAGCTGACCTGCATCTCTGCAGCCTGGTTAGGCTCCATAACTACAGAGTGCTAGTTGTACTTAGAAGGGCAAGAACCCTCTTCAGAGTGCCTTAAAAGGAACCAGCCCCACCTCCTTTTTCCAGGTACAGCAAAGAGGAGTAGGGGCAAAACCACTAGGGAGCGATGTGAAGTGGGAAAGCAACACCTCCCTCTACTTCAGTTCATGAAAGGGTGGAGTCTCCCAGATTTAGTGGCTGACAAATAGACAGGGATATCATCCAAGTGGCCCTAATTGCCTAGCTCTGAGCCAGCAGGCACCAGGGACAATGATGGAATGGCGAAGGTCTATAAGATATATCTTAATAATCCCTTCACCCACTGAGATTTTGGGGGGGCTCTACTTGAGCCCCTCATTGACAGACCACTGATACCAGTTATTCCGGCAGAGAGGCAGGCCATTACCTAGAAGGGACTGTGATCATGGGGACAGAGATCTAATTTGTATGAGTTATTTGCTCTCATCTAAGCAGTCACTGCATCTCCCCTATTGGGCTAGGATAACTGTCCACAGGTTCAGGGAGGCCAGCACAGGGCTTTTCACAATGGAATATAACTAGACAGGGCCTTTCAGGATGCATGCCCAAACTTCTCTAAATTTGGGTTAAGATCAAAGGTTTTGGTTCAGCTCAGTACAGAGATAGGGATCAGCTGCAAAGTTTGGAACCAAATCTGGGCTTTATGCATAGTTTGGTGAGGAGTGAACCTAGGGTTTTGGCTTAAGCCCATCACTACTATTTTTTCATATTCTGAGTCATCACTCTCCATTGTTCACTGTCTTTTACTATAATAATTGTTCTCTTTAACATTTCTCCCCAACATACTTTTATTATAAAACACAATTATAAAGACTTCTGGACAGATATCTAAATATCTTCAAAAGCAAACACCTCAAAGACATATCAAGTATTAAATGGAATGAATTTATAACAATGCCAAAATTAGTCAGAGTTCAACAACCCTCGGTCTCTAAAGTTATCCAGCAAAGAAGAGAGACATATTTGGGACCAGTGTTGAGAAGGAAGCTAGAACATCTGCCATGGCAGGCATGCCACTGGGCAGCTGGAGGAAAATGTGAAAGTGGCCAACTAAAAGAATCCCTCCATTGAACAGTACTTAGAGAGGGAACATAAGAACGGCCATACTGGATCAGACCAAAGGTCCATCCAGCCCAGTATCCTGTCTACCGACAGTGGCCAATGCTGGGTGCCCCAGAGGGAGTGAACCTAACAGTTAATGATCAAGTGATCTCTCTCCTGCCATCCATCTCCACCCTCTGACAAACAGAGGCTAGGGACACCATTCCTTACCCATCCTGGCTAATAGCCATTAATGGACTTAACCTCCATGAATTTATCTAGTTCTTTTTTAAACCCCGTTATAGTCCTAGCCTTCACAACCTCCTCAAGGAAGGAGTTCCACAGGTTGACTGCGTGCTGTGTGAAGAAGAACTTCCTTTTATTTGTTTTAAACCTGCTGCCCATTAATTTCATTTGGTGGCCCTAGTTCTTATATTATGGGAACGAGTAAATAACTTCCTTATTCACTTTATCCACACCACTCATGATTTTATATATCTTTATCATATCCCCCTTTAGTCTCCTCTTTTCCAAGCTGAAAAGTCCTAGCCTCTTTAATCTTTCCTCATATGGGACCCATTCCAAACCGCTAATCATTTTAGTTGCCAGGGTCTTATGGGACTTAACAAAAAAGACAAGAAAGTGTGACTCAGATTAGACAGAGATGTTGGAGCCTTGTTCATGCCCTACGTGATATCTGACGGCACAGGAAGGATTCAGATTCAAATAAATACAGGCAACTAACTTAATAAACCAAGCTGTTCAGTGTTAATAGAGGCGTTCTATGCTGATTTATGTCCTTTGCTGTCTTGGCTACTACTAGTGGCTTCAGCATCAGCACATGCATCCACATATGCACGCGCACATACACCCATCCCACCCTTCTACCGTAATATCTCATGTTGCTATTGGTATTCCTCAATTGTGTAAAATTTCAATAACTTCTGAGTGTGGTGTTTTCTCTCTTGGTGGGACTGGCATTCACACTTATATTTAACTTTATCAAAGCACAAAACAAAAATATAATAAACAGACAATTCCTCCCTCAGTGAAAACCTACACTGATGACTAGATACTTCCCACCAACTCTTCTCATTGTAAGGTTGCCCTCATAAGAGCTCTTTTTCCAGCATGTCTTTCTGGGCCTAGTCCTTTGAATCTGGCAGAGAAAAACCAGAGCAGCTATTTTCCATCTGAGTATTACTACCTCTCTCTCTCTTTTAGATACTAAGTAAACTTAACTCCTGTTATGTTTTCCCTCAGTCATTCCTAATGAAATAGTACAATTTTACAAAAAAGTATACTCCTAACAGGATCCCTATGATAACAGATTTTGTATGTCATTATTTCATGCAAGCAATTTGCAAGCTTTCTTCTCAGAGCATAACAGAATCCATGACTTTATCGCTTCCCTAAATAACTGTTCTATACATCTCTCTCCTTTCTCCAGTGGGTTCCAATCAGTTGTCAATACACCATTTCATTTTCCTTCCAAAGCTAGTCCACTATATTTGTTCAGTTACTTCCTGAGCCTGCCCTAATGTATAATCTCACTTCTAATTACAATATCAAATGATCAATCACTGAGGCTCACACTGTTTTGTGTCTTTTATATATATATATATATATATCGGCTCATTTCCTAAGGTAAATGTATCACTGTCTTTCAGCTGGGAAGCTGTTGACCTTCCTCTGAAAAGAAGGAGCTCTGAAGTGATTCTTAAAAAAAAAAAAAAAAAAAAAAAGCAGCAGCAGCATATTTCCATTTTTGTTTTGAAATTACAATTCCAGTCAATACACAATTACACTATGATCAGTGTCTTGGCCTGTTTGCAGATATCCCTCATCATACCAAATCTTTGCCTTTCTTTTCATGCTGCCTGTAGGGTTATAACAGTTTCCTATAATAAAATTTTTAATATTATTTCTGTCACTCATCTCAAAGTAACCAGTCCTGCTGAGGTAGCCAATTTATATCAATTATTCTTCCTTGAGCAGTATAAGAAATAAGTTTGCTCACCATCATGCTGACACGGACCCTGACACACACCTGATTCAGATAATAATAGTCCTGTTGGTTTCCTGATTTACCCTAATATTATACTAAATCAGAGGTTCTCAAACTTCATTGCACCGCAACCCCCTTCTGACAACAAAAATTACGTCACAACCCCAGGAGGGGGGACCAAAGTCTGAGCTCGCCCAAGCCCCACTGCCCTGGGGGGGGGAGGGGAAGAGGAGGAGACAGAAGAGGGATGACCAAAACCCGAGCCCCACTGTTCCAGGCAGGAGGGCCAAAGCTCAAGGGCTTCAGCCCCAGGCAGGGGGCCTGTAACCTGAGCACTTCCATCCAGGGCTGAAGCTTTGGCTTCGGCCCTGGGGAGTGGGCCTTGGGCTTCAGCCCCAGGCCCCAGCAAGTCTAAGCCAGCCCTGGCAACCCCATTCAAAAGGAGTCGCGACCCACTTTGGGGTCCCGACCCACAGTTTGAGAACCACCGTACTAAATCAAAGCCATTTCCTTTAAATTTTTGTTTGGAAGTCAGCAGGATTTCTCTCTGAATCCCTTTATCCATGAAACAACAGGGTTTATTTTCCACTCCTTCCTCTTTTTTCACTGATAATGAGTCAGAAAGGAATAGTATAGGGAAAAATTAAAATTGACTCCTTCTAGAATGATTTCTGATAGGTGAGAAACGTGCCTAAGCACCATTCTCAAGCATATTTAGTGTTCGTGGACAATCTTCTCCTTCTCTTATTCTTTTAAAGAATATGTACTGCTACTACCTCCTGAAGCCAGGATAAGCTGCACCAGGTCAGATCATGGCTTACAGCTGTTTACCCTCTCTAAAACTAGGAGATTGCACTGATGCAGTTACAGCAATCGCAGTAATCAGGGCAAATCCACACTGCAGGCAAAACCTCTCTCTCTTTCTCACAGACAGAGTGTAAGGAGAAATCTAACTGGCTGTCTCTCAAATTTTCTCTCCAATGCTCTAGCACCAGTACAGAATCATCAGGGCTAGCAGCAGTGCATACAAGGCACAGGCTTTATATCATTGTTACATAGACATTGTCAGTTCAGACAAGGTGACAGGAGTCTCACAAATAAAGTTCTATATCACCCTAAACACACCTGTGAACCTATCGTCTCTCTAATGCGCACAAATTGTACACAGAAGTTAAATCTTCACAGAAAAAAAATCTGCATGATGTATGAATACATCTTGAATACTGTGCGCAGTTCTGGTTGCCCCACCTCCAAAAAGATATTAGAATTGGGAAAAATTCAGAAAAGGGCAACAAAAATGATAGGGGTATGGACAGAGTCCATATAAAGAGAGATTATAAAGAATGGGACTGTTTAATTTAGAAAAGAGATGACTAAAGGGGGATATGATAGAGGTCTACAAAATCAAGAATGGTGTGGAGAAAGTGAATAAGGAAGTGTTATTTATCTCTTCACATAACACAAGAAGCTGAGAGTTGATGACAGGGGATGGATCACTGAATGATCACCTGTTCTGTTCATTCCCTCTGAAGCACCTGGCATTGGCCACTGTCAGAAGACAGGACACTTGGCTAGATGGACCATTGGCCTGATCCAGTA
Organism: Trachemys scripta elegans; assembly: GCF_013100865.1. Taxonomy (NCBI): domain Eukaryota; kingdom Metazoa; phylum Chordata; order Testudines; family Emydidae; genus Trachemys; species Trachemys scripta. The sequence continues at coordinate 34,423,138 of NC_048310.1, read as the reverse complement.
TGGCTGTACTTATGTTCTTATTTGTCTAATTATTTGCAATAGGAACTGAATTGACTACCACTAAATTAGATAACCTTGTTAAATTTTGAAAAATTATTTCTCTTAGTCAGCAAATAAAATCGAATATTGTTCTTTACTTCTTTATTTCAATTTAACTTAAGGAAAACGATGAAGGGTAATGTATTGCTTTTCTTGAACAATCATTGCTGATTTGTCTTAAAGCATGTATGTCTCTCCAGGAAGTACAGGGACACTGCATACTGTAGGGAGATGCTTTGCAGAGACTTTTTAAGCATACAATATATCCTTTACAAGGTCTATAGGTAAGATTGAGCCTCAAATTTAAGTTTTAAGAGGTTTCATATGACTAGTGAGGAAGTCCCTTTGCAATTAGACAGCAGAAAAGAATGCTGAAGGGAGTGCTGTAACAATTTGGTAAAAAAAAATTTCAGATAAAAGAGTTGAATAATAAATTGAGATGAGTACAGTAGTCTCTTTTCCTGTTTGCTAGAGGTTCATGAACAGAGTTTGAAATTAATTTATTTGATTCTTCGAATATTTTTCCCCAATAAGAACTCTTTATGAAAAAGGTCATTAAAATATTCAGAATTTGCTCAATGTTGGTAAGCCACATGCATCACATAGCACTGTTTTCATTCTCTGACTGATGGGCTTATGGAATTAACCAACATAGTGCAAAGTTTGAATTTCAGATACTGAAACCTTATGTATTTTTACATATAATTTCATTTTTAGTGGATAGTTGAATTTAACCCCCTCCCCCAGTACGTATGCAGTGAAGCTTGACCACTTGAATATTTGCAGAAAAGGGCATCCAGAGGGTCATGCAGGGGGACTAAATAAAATTAGTATTCAAATTCAAATGGATTATCATGGAATTTTTCCCGTATGCTTTGCTGAACTCTAACAATAAACAATAGCAGGTGGAAACAGAAATTAGAAGGTGCAGACAAGGAAGAAAAGATAAGTGTTCCGATGAGATTCAAAAACAGCTAATGAGCTGGCGAAGGATGCTCCAAGTGGTAGGAAAGGCAGACAAAAAAGTTGTCTCACCATAATTAGTGAGACCATGAAGGGACAGAAAAGACCAATGTTGGGAGTCAAGTAAAGAAATATAATAAAGGGAAAATAGACTTGTCACAGTTCAGGGCAACTGCACTTGTATTTTTCCTCAGCAGTCCAGAAAGTGCACCCAAACCTCAGACTTCCAGCTCTCCAGCTATTGCCTGGATGGTAGGGTGACCAGATAGCAAGTGTGACAAATCGGGATGGCGTAGGGAGTAATAGGAGCCCATACAAAAAAAAAAAAAAAACCCAATTATCGGGACTGTCCCTATAAAATTGGGACATCTGGTCACCCTACTGGATGGAGACATGCATCCCTCTCTCTTCTGACTGGGGTATTTCCAAGGCTAGGTCTACGCTGGGAGGGAGAGGGAGATCGATTTAAGACACGCAAATTCAGCTACGCAAATAGCGTAGTTGAATTTGACGTATCTTACTCGACTTACCTAGCTGTGAGGACGGCAGCAAATCGACCGCCGCGGCTCCCCCGTCGACGGCACTTACTCCTCCTGACAAGGTGGGAGTACGTGCGTCGATTCGGGGATCGATTTATCCATCTACATGAGATGCGATAAATCGATCCCCGAGAGATCGATTTCTACCCGCCGATCCAGGCAGGTAGTGTAGACTCACTCCAATTGAATTCCTTCACTGTGTATTTCCCAACACAGGCAAGTTGCCAGGACACCTGCTGACTTTTTCTTAAGAGATGGTTGACAGATGTAATTGCACAGATGTAGGTGTAGTTGCAATTGGTACATTTTTAAGTACCACACAGATTCTTCTATCAAGCCTGTTTTATTCCTAAGGTAAAAAGCAGTACAGAGTACACATTAAACAATAAAAAACCAACAGGCTTATGAGAATTAACCCCAACCCTAACATGGATTCTGACAGGACCAGTCAGTCAACCCCTCACCCAAGGGAGATTCCTTGTGGTTACCAGTTCATTACAGGTTCATCTCAAAACCAGCACCCAGTCTTTCCAACCCTACCCTAATGATTGGGGTCTTCCGTGGATCAGTTGTCTTGTCCATTTGCTGGATCAGAAAGAAGTCCATGAGCCAGTTTAAAACCAAACTATTTATCCGAAACCCCTTTCATTGTCTGTCTCTCCCTGGAGAATCCAATTTGAATTAGTATATGCATACCAATCGGGGCAGAGTTGGGGGAAGGGGGAGCTTGGCTTCTCTGAAGATATTATAACCTAGTGAATTTGCCTAATCACCCCCTGCTGTTCTCCCATGGAAGTACACACCTTTCCACAATAACACACATGTAATGGCATTTTTAATACCATGAACTCCAAAGACATTAAAACTTATTCAGTAAGGTTTAAGTTTAATCTTAATTCCATAAAGTTTGTCCAGGATAATACAGGTCAGTCTGTCACAAGACTGAAGCAAATTTATGGAAGACTTTACAATCCTGGAGAGCAAATTTGAACTGGATTGTGAAATGAATGGGAGAACACAAGTTTTTGTGCAAACAAAGGTCTGGTTTGAACAGACAATGCAAGTTGAGTAGCAAACTATGTGGTAGATATACTATAGTAACGATCTTGCCTCTCATCACCAGTATATACTGCTGTTGTCATCAGAAGCATTCAGACGAGAAGGGACACTGGAAAGACATACCAAAGAAATTTAAGAGCACAAAAGTGGTTTAAGAGCACAAAAGCTAGAGGCTGTATGCCATAGGGAGCTGTCTAATGACAAAGAAAATGTACTTTTGTTTCTGAAATTGACTGTTACAGAAAGTATGCAATTTCCTACTGAGATACCTGTATTATTCACATGGCTTTGAAAACAAATAGCGTTGTGGGGATAGGAAATTTAACGGACTATAGATAGATTCCTGCTCATCTGTTCAATAGAAATCATTAAACATTTGTAGACTCATTCACCTCCTTTTCAGTGATTTATAGACCAAATCAGATAGTTAAATATTTCACCTGCTGATGTCCAGGCTGGGTAGCTTTGGCAAGAACTCAACAGATTTCTAAACTAGATTGATCAAGAGCTTTCAGCATCCAGCAGTGAGGGTCAGAATCTTTACAAGAACACCACAATCGGAGTGTTATTGGAATGCAAGCTGGCATTGAAATATAGACAATAGGGGTGAAATATTACAATTAGCTTGTATTACAATAGTGCCTGGGTGCCTCATCATGCAGACTCTATACAAAACACATAGAAAGAGGTAGCCCCTGCCCAAAAAACTTACAATCTAAATATACGCAGGTGGGAATTTGAATCCCCTTGGATGGATTTTCCAACTCACATTTTGTCTTGCTTTTTTAAAATGCAACTATTAGAAAACTACAGCACGTATATTGCAATATTTTATTGGTTTTAAAGAAACTTCATGCAAAATAGTGGTCTTCTAACATAATTTACTTCACAGATCTTATTTCTCTTTACTCCCTTCTTCAATCACTCTTTTCATGCAATCTCACCTATGTTGACATGTGAAAAAGCCTTCTCTACAGCTGCCATCACACAGAGCATCCTTCCTGCATCTCCCCTTCTTCAGCTCTCCATCTTTCTTCTAAAACACATTTTTCCTTTGCTTACATCTCTTTTTAATTGTATTCATTTCCAACTTTGACTACTAGTAAATATTTTGATCAACAGTATTAAATATATAACAACTAGGTGCAATACCTGTTGAGTTTAATGGTAGTCACAGTGAAGACAAAAAAATTACTCTTATATTAGCATGTAAAAATGATATTGTCACCAGTATTAGCTAGTATAGAATAGTTTACTAACCTGTGTTAATAGAAACAACATGCGCTGGTATTAGAAGTCCACATTTTACCCTCTAATATGCTACCCTGTATTTGTACTTTTCACTGCTTGTATATATAACTGTATTTATTTAGTTATAAATACGAAAACACAGACCTATAAGATTTCTAGGTGCTCTGACAATTAATGTTACCACAAAAATATATCACCAGAGGCATTAAAAAACAAACTTTCAAATAGGAACAAGTATCACATTACCTTGCCACCACTACAAACAAGACTTAGAAAACAATCATGGTAGGTTTGTTTATTTGTGTTTATTTGTTTTAAGGGTATTATTACTTGGCTGGTTTGTGGGGGTTTTTTGTTTGTTTGTTTGACAGCTAGCATGATCCACTGGCAGAAGTAGACAAATACTTTTCCAAATGGCAGGAACATCTCTCTCCTCCAAGAAACAGAGCCTGCATTGAGACCTGCTCGGTAAGTATCTTCAGAGACTTCCAGCAACCAGTAATTAATGTTTATCAATTGTAGTTATGATCATATTTGGAGAACCTTTGTTGGGAGACTTTCATAGCTTCATCATATGGTGTAATTTAAGCTCTATCTGAGTCTAAGTGGTAATTAGCTGGGGTGAAATGATGGAGAATTTCTAAGTGAAATTCTACAGCTATTTCAGGAAGCGTGTCAGACCTTACTATCATCTTGGAAAGCTCTAATCACAGAGCTCTGCAGCATTGACATAAACATTCAAATGGATGCCTCGGAGACCAGACCAACCACAGCATAATGCTATTCTTAACATCTTTAACCCAAATCCCTAATGTTTGTATTAGATCAGCATCAACATCCAGTGCAATCATAGCCCCTTCCTGAGTTTCAATTTTCTCCCCCTCTGTTTCTTCACAAATCAAGGCTATTTTAGTAACATTCAATCTATAAGCACATCTTTCAGGATTTAAATCCAAAAGCGGCTCAGTGGAGTAGGATTAGCACACCAGCACCCTAGTGGATCCAGCTGTAAACTCCAGACTCTACTCCTTATTCAACAAATTAATCCACGGAGGGAAAGGTCAAGTGACAGGTTTCTCCGGCAACATCCCAGCAGAAAATGGAGTGGATAAAGAGTAACGAGTGTGAAGGAGAGGCCATATGTTTATTATGCTTGATGTTTTAAGATGCCTTCTATTTTTAGAATGCAGTCAGAGTTAATATGTATAAGGTGTACTTTCAATCAGGTGGTTAATTTCCGCATTCAGGCAATCTGATGCGTTTTAATTCGGGGCAGAGCTTCACTTATGCATCAGAATACAAAGTTCATTTCCTGTTTAGTAGGAGGCAGATGGAGTGAATAGAGTTACCTCTTAAATCAGGTTTTCATCTGTTCTGCCTGAACAATGCATGGTGTAAGATTAAAGTGTCTTTAGCTTTGGTTTGTGCTAGTTCAGGATTAAAGGCTTTGTGTTAGCCACAGACCTGCTTATTACTGCTTAGAGGATGAAATTTTTAAAGTTTAATCTCGGTGAATAGACATATATATTGTATGTTGTCTTAACCTGGCTGTCATGCCCCGTGTCAACTGGTTTCCATACTATCTAGCTCTTGCTTAGCCAAGCACACCACACTTCATAGGGTGTGAATTTATAAGTTTTTTAAAATGTTACTTAATTTATTCCCCTACTTTGTCTATTTGACAGCAAGAACAAGGGACTTAAAAAAAAAGGCAAAAACAAAAAACCAGCATGTTCAGAGTAACGTCATAAATGTCAATAAGGGTGGCAGACTGAGTATTATGTAGCACTAGCAGGTCTACAATAAAATACTGTCAGATTTTGTTTCCAGTGAGATCCCTCAGAGTTATCAATGATCTAAAAGAAAAACTCATCACTGATAAAATTTGCAGATGACACAAAAATTGGAGGAGTGCATTGCTGCAGGGTGATCTGGATTGCTTGGTAAACTAGATGCAAGTAAACAATGTCTGTTTTAATATGGCTACCTGTTCATGTGCACATCTAGGAACAAAGAATACAGGTCATACTAACAGGGTGGGAGACACTATCCTGGGAAGCAGTGACTCTATGACCCCCCCCCCAAAAAAAAGATTTTGGGGGGGTCATAGTGGATAACCAGCTGATCATGAACTCCCAGTGTAAATGCTATGGTGAAAAGAGACAATGCAATCTTGGGATGCACAAACAAGGTAGAGTAGAGAGGCACTGGAATACTGTGTCCAGTTCTGGTGCCCACAATTCAAGAAGGATGTAGATAAATTGGAGAGAGGTTAGAGAAGAGCCACGACAATGATTAAAGGATTAGAAAATATGATTTACAAGAGTTCAATCTATTTATCTCAGCAATGAGACAGATAAGGGGTGACTTTATTACAGTCCATAAGTATCTACATGGGGAACAAATATTTAATAATGGTTCTTCAACCTAGCAGATAAAGGTATAACATTATCTAATGGTTAGAAGTTAAAGCTAGACAAATTCAGATAGAAAAGGACGTGAAAAGTTTTAACGGTGAGAGTAATCAACCACTGGAACAATTTACTAAGGGTTGCGGTATATTCTCTATCACTGACTATTTTAAAATCAAGATTGGATGTTTTCTAAAACATCTACTCTAGGAATTATTTCAGGCAAGTTCTTTGGACTATGTTATATATAAGGTCAAAGTAGATGATCACAATGGTTCCTTCTGGCCTTGAAAACTATGAATCTATTGTTATTCCATTGCCTTCAATGGCAGTTTCATCTTAGTATTGACTACAGTATTTGGCCTACTAATAATATTTAGCTCTTAGAGAATATGAGCTGTCTATGACAATAGAGGGATTCTAAGACAGCAATAAGATTAGAACTTACAACTTTTTGTCTCTCAAGGATAACTGTGCCACAATGCTGCTGAGTCACTGACATTTTCATAATGGTAAACACTAACAGTAAGAAGTCTATTATGGGTGATCATTATACAATCTCTGGTGCCCATAGTATATCAAACATTTATGATGAGCTCCACAAGTTCAAAACTCAGTAAGGTGTACACTAAAAGTATCGAGGAAAAAAGAGAAATTGATCAAGCTTTGCCCTAGAAATCTGATTCTAAGAGTTATGTTCATCCAATCAAGGAACAAAACAAAACAAAAAAATGTGTTGTGACCAATCACAAACAACCAACAGTTCAAATCTCATGATTTCAAATAGCTAGACACAGTAAATTAAATTTGTAAATAATTTTGGGAAATTTGATCTGTTCAAGGAAATTCCTTGAACAGGAAAAAAGGTAAACTTTGTTGAGTAAGTTATTACTCCAAATTATTCTCTCAGCAGTGTTAATAACACCTTACTGTGAAGATTTGTGGCTGACAAAATGTTTTGCAAGTCAGGTGTATAGTTCTCAAGCTTCAGTGGCTAAATCATTCTGTTACATATGTAAATTTCACTTTTCATCCTGAAGAATTGCAACTTATATTACAAAGCATTGGCTAAATCCTGCCTTACTTACATAAGTAGTGTTACTGAAGTAAATGGTGCTATCCCATGAGTGAGATGACCCGCTCATGTGTCAAGATCACCTTGCACTGTACCGCAGCTGCTCTACACTAACATCGTCATAATGCCAGATTTAGGAGTGCACACTAAGACAAATTCATCTTAAATGGCATTCATATACTAAAAAGACTACTGATGATGTAATATGAAGATTTTATTAATGAGTCTGGTTTGGAAGCATTATTCTCAAGTGGCAAAGCCATAGGTGAGTTATCACCAATCATACTTACATATCATACCACATCATCATGTATTCTGTGTATCCCACATTTTAAATAAAACTTTCCTAAAACAGTTTTTACATTTTATTTATTTATTTATTTTACTTGGGACAATTTTTGTATCCATCTGTTGGTAACTAAGACACCAGGCTTAACAAAGACTCCAGCTGTGCAGGGATCAGATATGGAGGAAAAAATGACATTTTTAAACCTCTAAAAATGACACCAGATAGCTTTTTATACATAGTAATGTGATAATATAAAGTCCAACATCTCAGACCCTTCCAGGGCTAGACTTGAGTGCTGGCTCCTGTTGGAAAGGGGTACATCTCTACAACCTAATGGATTAAGTTCCTGTTTATATCCTTCTCGGAGCACAAGATATTGAACTTTAAAATCATGACACTTTGGGTCTAGAAAACCTGTCACTGGCCTAGCACTCAACAGAGCTCAATGAAATATTTTTGGAAAATTGTAAATTCTCTGAAAAATGGAACTTTCAGGGGATTGAAACTGTTTGTGAATTTTGCATATGCTTTTGGAAAATAAATAAACACATACATACAAACCACCCTGAAAGCAAAATTCAAAGTTATATTTCTGAAATTAAATATCAAGGAACCAACACGCAAAATGCTTTGTTTGACCTGAACTAATTTTGGGTGGGTTTTTTTTTTATTCTGTTGGGAAAAACAAAAGCAAATCAGTTTCAGTTCAAAATGAATCTATTCCCCTCCCCCCACCTTCATGCTTTTTGGTTTGGCCACCAAACCAAACCTAACAAATATTTGCTCAGCTCTAATTGCCAATCCTGGGCCTGAGCTACTTCTGATTCTGGGGTATTTTCATATTTTTGGGGTACAAACATTTGAAGCAAACATTTTGGAGGCTGACTAAAACAAAACAACAAAAAAGCACTGGCAGATAAGGGTCTTCATATATTAAAATAGGTCACAGGAAAATACTTTAGTGTGTATAGGGCAGGTGAGGCAGTCAAAAGTGCATGATAAATAAATGTATCACATGGCTTTCTGATTTATCACCTGTATACCATCTCCATGTATGTATATATTTAAATTCTGTATTAACAATGTAATCTGTTACACGACTCCCAGTTAGAATTTCAATATCTATTCCCCCTTCTCAGCCTTACTGAGAAAGTACCTGGGAATTGGATTTACCTTTTGAAGGTTCTCTCTGGAACATGAAAGACTTTCTTCTGCCACATCTAAATGATACATCCAGGCAAAACCAGTGCCTAACAAGAAAGACTTGACAATGGAGCTGCTGTCCTTTATAATTTTTGGCTAGATTATTATTTATAACACTTATCTGTGTGACAGTAAAATCATCTTTAAACTCTTATAGCTACAATATACTCAACTGCCTCCAGTAGGTCTAATCGATGTTCCAGAGCTTTCTTAACTTTCTAGACAGTGATGTATGTCCAGTGGCAAACCCGCTCTTTGATTTGTTCCATGTTTAGGTTCAATAAGTCCTTTAAATTCTTAATAGGCAGCAGGTTTAAAACAAACAAAAGAAAGTATTTTTTTACACAAACCTGTGGAACTCCTTGCCAGAGGATGTTGTGAAGCCAAGACTATAACAGTTCAAAAAAGAAGTGGATACACTGTACATTCATGGAGGATAGGTCCATCAATGGCTATTAGCCAGGATGGACAGGGATGGACAGATGGATGTTTGCCAGAAGCTGGGAATGGGCGACAGGGGATGGATCACTTGATGATTACCTTTTCTGTTTATTCCCTCTGGGGCACATGCCATTGGCCACTGTCAGAAGACAGGATACTGGGCTAGATGGACCTTTGGTCTGACCCAGTATGGCCGTTCTTATGTTCCTAGTATCTACAGTAAACTCGAAATTTGTTTAATTAGCTTTTAGCTTGGATTTGACAAGTTGGCTGCATTTTTACTTTTAAATGTAAATTAAAGACACTCTTCTTTGTTGCTATACTGAATAGCATTTGAGTGCCATGTTCCAGAAAAAAATCTCATGAAGGACATTATTTAAATGTATTTAGTATTCATTCTACTCCATTGTTTTATGGCTCTGAAGTAAAAGCAGTGTAACAGAGGTAAAACTATTGTAATTTAGAGGTTTCTAATTAGCTGTTATTTTGCCAAAGACACTTCTACTTAATCTAACAAAGACTAGTAAGTTTTGCAGCTGCCTGGTCTTTATAAAGCTTTCAGTCTTCATGGATGTCTTCCAACCCAGGTTTTACACTAAACAATGCAATTTCTAGAATGATTGAAAAAGCATTAGCAAAAAAACACACAGAATTTCCACTTACATAACTCTGTTTTTTCCAGGAAAGTTCAAGTAAACAAACCTGGCATATATAGTAAGTATAAATGATTATATCTGTATTTAGCATGTATCCTCTCCCTCCCCAGCTCTCCCTCTCCCCTGCCCATATCCATCAAAGACACTTAAAACGTATAGTTACAATTAGTGTATATGATGGCCATAAAAATCACCATTACTTGTACAAGCTCTGCTCATGAGTAACCAGCCTCTTATTCTGAGCCAGATTCTGCCCAGGACTTATACAAGTGTATGATAATTGGGAGAGGAAAAAGGAGGCCTCCCTACCACTTGCAGTGTCTGCTTAACTGTCTCAAAGAATTGCAGTCCTTGAGCTCAGTAAAGAGCAGACTGTTCTGTCTTTACATCCGCGGGGGTATAAGGCACCCAAAGGGAGCAGGGAGAAAGCCATGCAATTGTCCCACCCCTTCTTTATGCTGGCTGCAAAGAAGAAACAGTTTGCAACAGGAAGCAGGCTGTGCCCCGAGGAGTGTTTAGTATTAGATGTGCATACCTGGCATGTTGGGCTTTTGGAGGGTGCCCAGAGAGGAATTCTGCTTTCCTGATACTGCCCTGCACAGAGGAGCTCTGCACTTTATCTCACTCTGGGATGTGCCTTACAGGTCTAAACTAGCCCATGGATAGATCAGACTGGGTTTCTTGTGAAGCTCTGACTGAAACCTGCATGTTTTTTATGACTAATCACCAACAGGTAGTGGGAGAGGGCATAAGACTGCACTCTTTTAAAACCCAAATATCTTCTTCTTACCTCTGTTTCTATTTTACAAGACAATAAACATTCCTCAGTTTAAAAACAATTCTCGTTTCATATCATTCCCCATACATTAATGAGACACCTATTAGTTGCTGTGTGGAATGGTACCCTTCATGGTCTCTTAGATGTGGTTGTGCATCTTCTACATTGTAACATGACCTACTATAGTTTGGCTACTTATTCCTTTAGACCAGCGGCTCTCAAACTATGGGATGGATCACTTGATCCATCCCAAGGGAGGTGCAAGCTGTGTGCCCCCCCTTTTTTTTTTAAAGTGGTCTGGCTGTCAACCCTGGGTGACTGGGACTCATGCAGAAGGACTGTTCATACCCGGAAATTGGGGATAAAAGGGGACAGCCAGAGCCCTTCCCCTCTACCCCCCCTCCAACCCCTCAATTCCTCACCGGGAGTGCAGAAGTCAGGGTGGCAATTGGGTACTAAGTATGCTGTGAAAAGTGATATTGATTAATATAACTTTTCATATTGCCACTCTTACTTCTGTGCTGCTGCTGACATGCCACTGCCTTCGGACCTGGACGCCCAGCCAACAGCCACTGCTCTGCCTTCATATGTTTGGGGGGGGGGTGTAAACAACTAGACATAAAGAAGGGGAGCTCCAATCAAATAAGTTTGAGGACCACTACTTAAGACTTACCTTTGAAGCAGAAATCTGCTATTCGTTTGGCACAGTCCAGTTGCTGTCTCTTGTTTTACACTCAGATTGTAAGCTCTTTGCGGCAGGGACTGTAGGGCTCTTTGGGGCAGGGACTATACCGGGGGTCTTGGTCCATGACTGGAGCTCATAGGCACTATAGTAATACAACTAATAAATAGTAAGTTACCTATTGCACAGCACCATGTACACTTATGGGTCTGTCTTAAACAACACACACACACAGCATGTCAAAAATACAAGTGCACTTTGGAGTAAGTTCTGCCACAGTCCAAAAGGTCCCTGATAGCTGCAAAGCAAAGGCAGTTCCACTATGTAAAGCCTCACTTATCCCCTTTGCAACTACTACTAATGGGGCTGTGTGGGTGCATAGTAAATGAGGGTAGGATTTGGCTTCAAGTACTTGACTGCTTGTCAGGATGACTAGGTTGCAGATCAGATTAGAGTCAGAATTCACTCTCCCCTTTCTTACACATACATCTTGTAATACCTTACATGGAAGATGGATTTCTCTGTCCTGTGCCTTAAGATGCAGAGCTCCCTCATACTATATGGCGATAAGCCACTGAAGCATGTGAGTGGGGTGCGGAGAATGACAGAAAGACAGAATTAATGTAGAACACTAATATGCCAGTTGCAGTATATAATCTACCTGGGGATTTAGTGTAACAAACTCCTCTCCCCACCCCATGGAAAGGTACCCCCTACCGATTGAGCAGAGCTTAATTTCACAGCATTCATCTCTGCTTGGTTACACCCCAGGGAACAGTGTTGCCATGGTAACTGCAGGTTCTATGGCTTTCCCCCCCCACCATTAACAGCCATATGACTGTTTTCTGTTAGCTTCAGGATCAGGTAAATACTGATTGATAGCACTGGTTGGTGTGGGGGGAGGTGGTTTATTTAAAGCTGCAGCTAACCCAGCAGGAGAGAGCAACACAAGCACAACTGGCCACAGATTGTAGAGCAATTCAAACAAAACTTGGATGAAGATGGACAGATTGGTCTGGAAAAAAATCATACATGGTTGTTTGTTATTCTCCTTGACACAGTAGCTGAAGAGAATTCTGATATCAAAGCCTTTTAGTTAATCTGAACATAGTTACCTATAGGGGGCTTCACCGATCTTCTCTACCACCCCAGGACAACTGTTTATCTGATTAAGTCTAACAGCAATTACCATATCACAGTTAGGGAGGGAGAGAGGGAGTGCTGAAGCTGCCATGTCCCACATAAGAACTAATACACTGAGGGTAACAGGATTAATAAAAACATCTCATGGCTTAAACTGTGTAACAGCCAACTGGGTTATACTACCTCACATGTAGCATCTGCTGTAGGTCTGCAAGGCAAGAGTATAACATTTCAGTACAGAGAAACCATATGAAAAGAGAAGTTAGTAATGTGCTAAGAAACAGGTAGTGTGAGTGAAAAAAAGATTCTTGGTTACCTCCCTTTTCCTTTCCAATACATGCTCCTTACATGGCAGATTGTGAAATACATAACCATTGTCTCAAATGGCTTTATTGCATCACATTTTTCAAAGGAGAATGTATTTCTCAGTGGTCTAAAGGAGCTAGGGTGACCAGATGTCCCGATTTTATAGGGATAGTCCCGATTTTGGGGTATTTTTCTTATATAGGATCCTATTACCCCCCACCCCGTCCCGATTTTTCACACTTGCTGTCTGGTCACCCTAAAAGGAGCCCCCAAGACTGTCTATCCTCTCCCTTTCTTCCCATTGCCAAGGGAAACTCCTCCATCTCCCTAGGCTCCCCCACCCCCAGGCCTGAAGATAGTCTGAACCTGACAAAAGTGGCCAGAATCCCCTGGTGTGTGTGGAAATCCTCCAGTGGCACAGAGCTGTCTCTATACCACTGAATTTCACACCCCCTGGTATAGAAAATGCCAGAGCCTGTCAAGAGGTTGGCAATCCCTGGTTACTCTAAATTGCCTTGGGGGCTATATCACATAAGACCAGCCATATGTCAGCCAGGCCTGAGCTTTGGGCCCAATAGATTTACTCCTGTTTAACTGATACAAATTTTTAGCCCTTAATGGTTCTGCCCACTAATCTATCGGCAAAGTGACTATTTAATTTGCTCTAAATATATCTGTTTTCTAAGTATATCCTCAGTTTTCAGAATTTTGGCAACGACATACGGGTCTGAGATAAATTCTTCTGTTATAACCATGAAAATCTATGAAAATCACAAGGATTGTACTGTGTAACTGAATGCACAATTTTCCCAGTGTTTTAAAATTTGCTCCTAGCTGAGTTTTGCTCACACACTTCGGATATATATTTTTAGTGTGAAATTTAAATGTGGAGAAGGAACTTTACTAGTGAGATGAATATCGGAGTTTTATAGTAGTCCAGATATGATCTCATACAACTTAGTCTAATGTATTTTGTATTCTATTCTGTTATCTTCAATAGAGGGTGACCATGATAAATGTATTATAAACTACGGACTCTGCCCTACAAGGTACTAAAGGGTCTGACCCCCATCCAGCAAAGCACATATTTAACTTTAAACATAAGTAGTCCCATTCATTCCAATCATATGTATCCAATATGTATGATCCCAATGGGACTATTCATGTGTTTAAGTATGTGCTTTGCTAGATCAGGGCCAGAGTGCTCAGCAACTTGAAGTACTAGCCCTGTGTACACAGTAACCTCATTTTTACTCAAAATCAGCTATGCTGTTGGGTTTTTTAGTTTTAAGATATAAACAAACAAGAAATATTAGTCTTATCAGTAATCCTGACTTGTCGGCTGGCTGGCTGTTATCAGGTGGCACTTTCCCACATGTATCACTGTGAAGGGATTTGAAGACAGACAGGGTAGTAATTTTATGAGTGAGTTTGGAAAATTGTTTCATGCCTGAGGGTTGGTACAGAAGAAAGCATTACACAGATGAAAGACATAGTCCTGACCCCCAACTAGATTACAACTGTCATCAGACAATATAAAACACACCGTGGGACCTACAGGAAGGTCCTACTGTAGACCAACATTTTATTTGTTTGATAGTTGTTTGGTAACAGGTATGTGATGGTATTTTTGGTGATAAAGACTATTTGTGAACCCCATAAAAATGGGTACTGAACTCAAAGGTCACGACTTTGAGTACTAAACCAAGCAAGACATCTATCTTTACACAGCATACATAGCAGACAAAGGTTTTTCCTTAGTCATTTTCCTCTAACTGAAAAGCAAATTTGAATGACAAGTATGTAGAATCCAGATCAATGTAATTAAAATATGGATAATGAAAGCAATTCAGTACCAGAGGAAAGGTCTTGGCTTCTGTAGCTATGGTAGCCTAATAATAACAGAATATTTTTAAAAGGTCAGGGAAGTTAAAAATGTAAGTCAGAAAGGGTGGGTTCATAATCTTCCATTTGGAATTTAAATGGGTCACACACTTAAATGAAATAAAAATCTTTCAGAAGGATTAGAATGTCACTGGACAGTAATTAAGACTAAATGGGGCCTGACTCCTACACAACTAAAAGGGTCCCAAACCCCAAAAGAAAGAGAAATGGGCCAAATTCTACTCTTGCTCCCACTCAAATCCAATGACTTTAGTGGAAATGCAGAAGTGTGACAGAGATCAGAATTTAATCCATTAATATTAAATTCCTAGAAAGCTACTATTTCTTTGTTTTAAAACCAGTTTATTTAAAGTAAGTGACTTAGGTTGTTTTCAAACGGAACAGAATTTGCCCCAAGTTATTTTAGAATAACCACATTAGGATTTGGTTTTATACATAGTGAGACAGTTAATATGCAAATTGTTTTAACGGCTTTAACGAAGGACAAAGGAGTCGTTCTTCAAGCTATCTCCTGGATATTCATCTGGAAACATGACCTGCAGCGTAATTAAGCATGTCTTTGCATATCAGAGAAGAGAAAAAGGAATGGGAACCAGGATCACTGGATTGTAATCTCATCTCTAACATAATTTACCTATTTCCCATCACTGCTCTGTTTTCCCTATTTGTAAATGTACATCACGGATAAACTTGACCCAGTTCTGTTTACCTATAGTACCTGACAGCTGTTGTGAAGATTAACTAATTAACACTTATAAAAACACCTTGAAATTAAACATCACTATATTGGTGCTAAGAATAACTACTATGGTATCTAATGATTTTACTGAACTTTAACATAATGCATTACCTTTTCAATCAAACTGTTTGAGATGCTTTTATAATATCCTGGCATTTCTACAGTAGTTAGAAAATGCATTAATTGAAACTATGCCCTGGGCAACTATAGTAAGTGATGCTTTATTGCAGTACAACTAGGACCATCCCTCTGCTTGCAGAAATGTAGGTAGAATTTAGCTTGATGGTTTATGGATTTCCCCTCCCCCCCCCTGAATTATTTGTACTGCCAAATCTATTTCTTACATTGTAAATTGTTTTTTCACAGAGAGTCATTCATTCCTCAGATTAATGCAAAGAGATTTTTCTCTAGTTTTTAAATCACATCTATTTCAGATGTGTTCTGTTTATTTCCCTTTATTGGTTACCCACACACTATTTCTATTCTTGGCAGCAGAACAAATTAAATCCTAGGCATTCTTTCCCAGGACACCTTTGTCGTGGAACACTAAGGTAAAGAGTTGAATTAATTTATGTAAATTCACTGATTTCAAATAATCATCCCACACTTCTCAACCCTCATGATTTACCCTGTGACCCTGAGATTGTTTTGTTTCGTAATCGCACTAGGTTAATGTCATCCCACCAATGGAAGTCTAACCCTCCCTACCCTCTCCCCCTGTGAGTGTTCAGCACATTTTTGCCAAATCACTGGGGACCAGGTGGATGTTAGGTCAAAATATTTCACTGTTTGAAGCTGAATAATACTAAACTGCTCACTTTATTCTGAGAATGGAATCCCGGTTACATATACTACTCTACTTATGCCTAATAATGACAGGCAGAAATAGCATTGATAATGACCAGAGTTATATTTTTACTACACTGTGAGGAATGTAACCTCCTGGTCATCTTTGTTTCGCCACTGGAAAGAACGAATTGCCTCTAAAACAAGAGCTTTAAGACATTCCTGAATAAAACAGCGTAGCACAGGACTGACTAGTATATTTAGATCCTACAGCAATACATGGTGCAATTTTATTTCCAGCATCTGGATTCTTATAAGGATGGGTTGCATATTGTTCTCCTGGCTCGTAAAATTGCTACTGTCCCACATTTATGATCATGTTACAAAACAAAAACCATCAGTACATTTCAGTCTTAATAAAAATAAAATAGTGGTACGTGAATCTCAATACTAAACATGTTCAGAGGTTAGCTGCAAATGGAAATCCTTCAAATGCATTTTTGGACACTTCATCATCCAAATTTGTTCATGGAAAGCAGTGCAAGTATAGTAGGCAAATTTAAACGTAAGCTGATCTATAAGTCTACAGAACCCATTTAAAAAACCTACTCAGATTCAGGCATATTGACACTGTCTCCAATTTATTTGCAATAATCTCTGGGTATCAGCCTTAGGCTTGTGGCTCGTGATTAATTTATAAAGGCTGGAACCAATGAGGAAATGCAGGATTGCATTACACAGCTATGGAATAGAAACAAAGTTTTGATTCCTCTCTACATCATGACCATAGACTCAGACTTTAAGGTCAGAAGGGACCATTATGATCATCTAGTCTGACCTCCTGCACAATGCAGGCCACACAATCTCACCCATCATAGGTTTTTCGTATCATTTGGAAACCTAGATGTATTTTATTTAGGAACTGAACATCTGTATTTTAACACAGAGCTGAGTTCTACATTCTCACTTTCCTCGTGCAGTACCATCTGTCTTACAGCTATGAAAAAAAATACCTTTGCCTGTGTATAGCACCTCTCCTCCCAAATCATCTTTAAAACTGAAATGCAGCAGCTGTTTAACAGGTGCTCAGATACTATAGAAATAGGCACATTTAAAAAAATCAGTAGAATAGTATACAGAATAGAACTCAGAACAACATTGAACAATACCATATGGTAGGAAGTAAAGAATTCTGTATGCAGATGATACTACAGAGCTGGAGAGTGTAATTACCTGGGAAGAAATTTGGTCAGGGTACAATAGTTAACCGCCTTATTCTTGTGAAGAATGCAATAGCACAGTATCTCTATTGACCACAAGTTTCCAGGATTTTAGTTTCTTAAATTGTCTAACAACATGGCAGTACCCAAGTACCACCAGAGTTCAGTGCTGATACAGAATGAAACACTCCACATATTAATTCATTCTGCAGCACCTGGTCGTCTCTTATAAGTCTCTTGCCAAAGTACTGGGTTGGTCTAAATTTGCGGTTAGTTTGAGATCTGCTTGGGATCACAGCAAAAGTGATTTATGGCTGTAAGCTCTTTAGAAGCATTTCAGTTGTTTATATAAATTTTCCACTTGTATCCATTCAGTCCAGTCTTCACTCTCAGAATGAACATAACATGTTGTTAAGAAGCACAGTAACTGTTTTGGTTATTTCATGACATGACCTAATCACATGCAATGACGAGACGGGATTTAATAAAGGCAGCACAGGAAATAAAAGGAAATAAGATTATACTAATTCAAACACTGAATAACGAATGGGCTGGCTGTTTTAATTCAGGCAATTTGAATTATTAATGAACCATTTGCTTATTCTATTGGAAATATTTCCTCAGCTGTCTGGATCAGGAAATTGGGCCCTCTGCTTCTAAAAGGTCAGACGCAACAGAGTAGAGAGCTGTTCTTTTCCACAGCCTGATTTTCTGCATTCAAAAAATGAAAGTCACGACCTGCTTGTCTTTAAAAACAAATAGGCAAGAGAGAGCAAAAGCAGGAAGACTTGGGGAGGCAGGGGAAATCAGCAGGAAAAATTTTGCTCCAGATTCACACCACCAGAAGTGTCAATTAAATCAAAGGAGATATTCTGGACTTGCACCATTATATCTGACAGCAGAAATTGGCTGAGTTACTTTAGATGGAAAGCAGCTGAGACAGGGAGAAACAGACAAAGCAGTACAATAAATTCTAAGGAATATACTGGTCTGCTGTCACAATTATGAGCTTCTGAACGCACTTCAGTCATGCATGGGTCAAACACTTCCTTAGCCAAACTGCTATAATGATCCTCTATAGACTTTCAGTACAAAAGCGCGTCCGAATTTTTGAAATTTTGGTGAAAAAAAAATCACAAATGTTCAAAACCATTGCCTTTTTTTAAATTAATAGAGCTAGTAAAAAAAAACTTTTTAAACTGACAAATTGTCAAAAAGAGGTAAAAATTTTATCGGAAAGACATTCACCATTTTCTGACCAAATCTATTCCTTAGTCCCAATCTAGGGCATATATACCAGAATACTATAAGGAAGCTGTAATCTAAGTGTGGGTTGGGGAAGAGGGTGGAAGGCTTCTTAGATCACCATGCTTATAGCCTTTCAAACTCCATACTAAATTTGCTTAAGATAAGATTTTTTTCCACTCCAAACTCTACCTGGAATCTACATGTAAAGCTACATTCATTCTGGCTCATGCATCATCTCTAATCTGAATTTGATACTCCTTTTTGGTTATTGCTGGTAATGATGCATAAACAGAAACAAATACAGCATACCACTTTTGATTTGTGCTTTGGGTGGGAGCCTATCTGAATATTGTTACAACCATGCAAATAAACCCCTATAAATGCACTGTCTCTGTCAAACTGTCTCAACTTCATAAATTGAATCTCAGGCTGGTGTGCAACTGAATCAGGTCCACAGCCTCCTACCCTAAACCCAGAATACCCCTTTGACTACATACATGGAGGATCCAGAGTAGCCTCTTGGCTGCTGTTATAGGAAGTGAAAGTTGAAGTAAACACCTGCCACTCCATGTTTACCCTCTTATCTCCAAGTTTTCTGACACAGTAACCTGCAGGAAATTGGAACCTGAATGGGACAATTTGAAGAGCTAGAGGTTACTTTGTTTCTTTCATTCCTTCCTATCTTTTAAATTATCCATTCCGGAACTGAGGTATATTCATGGAATATTTTGGTGAACTTCCACAGCATGTGGTTGTAAACTAAAAGTTTCAGCCTCCCGTTAAGTCGTCATATCACAGTTGATTATATGGATTATTCTACCTGAAAACTTAATGGGGGCTGAACTAGTCACATTTTTATTTTTTCATGTTTTGTATAACAAGAGAACAGCAAGCCTTTTACAGTGTGTTGCATATGAAATCATTCAGAAGTAAAGACAAATCATTTACATTAGTGGACCTCCAGGTTTGTATTAATAATCCAATTTGTTCCTTGTACTTGGCAAACTATTAGAGTACTGTACCATCTGCCAATATTTGGAAGCTATTGAGACTTCCTAGTAGAGAATTTATTTTTTAGTAACTAATGTAGCTCAAAGGATCTGCTGCTGTCCTCCAAACTAGACACATTAGTACTGTTAATCTTCTTCTTTAATCAGTTCTTGTAGCTCTTTATTCATTTTGTTAACTGTTGTCTGAACTGTGTGTTCCATCTACCTTAAATTTGTCAGCCTTCCGAATTTATATCCTCTGTGGTCTCCTGAAATAATTCCTCTTCCTCCTTTCTAATGCTGTGCTTCCAACATATCCTAAATCCCATGTTAGGGTTTTGTAACAGTCAAAGAAGAAGAGAGAGAGACATGGGGCAAGCCAATGCTTGGGCCAAAGATGGTCAAGTCTCTATACAGCAGCATACAAGTGCTCTCTTCTCTTCCTCTTATGTGCTGAGCATGCCACCTTTGCAATGCTTCCACCCCACGAGCTTGAGCTGTGCTCATGACCCAAAGATTGTTTCTCTGCATCAGGCTGCTATTAGACTGCCTGGCCAGCCATGGATAACAACCCCTTTATTATCTAGCAAGACACTGTGAATAAGAATGGACAAGAATATTTCCAAGCAGCTATCTCAAATTGAAAAGACTAGTTGAGCATAAAGTTTTGGTACCAGAAGCAGTAATAAAAATAAATATGCATGTTCTAAATGTGTCTCACCAATGGCTCAAACAATCCGTACTTTCTAGTCACAGAAACTCAGAAGGATTTTCACTTTAAATGGGTATAATCAGAAAACATTGTCACTGAGCTAGGCATGAGAAGTGGTAAGCTCCATAAAAGAGGGTTGCTATCATCTGAATTGAAAAGGGTCATATTTTATGATGCTTTAAGCTCAGCTACCAATTAAGATTAACAAAAATGAGCTACGTACTTCTAATGTCTACAACTACAGGACTCTGCAAACGTAGACAGTACATATTCTTAAGCAATATAGAGTAAAAATCTTGTAGGTAACGTGATAAAATTAATTCCCCCTTCCCTTTACCGGTAAAATATCATTTGGGCTAATACTGACCTGCTCCTTAAATACCATTTTTTTAAAAATGCAACTTTTAAATGTCTATTGTCTCTAAAGTGATTCTTGTGTATCTGCTTTTGCCTAATCTCTTCCATGACATGATAGAGTTGCCATTAGTTAAGTTACCAAGCCTGAATTCACCAGCATGTCTATCACATAAAGTAGGGCTTTAGCAAAGTAGTCAAAATACATTCTAAAAGTAACTTCTCATGTTATGTGATTTAAGAACATAAGAATGGCCATACTGGGTCAGACCAAAAGTCCATCTAGCCCAGTATCCTGTCTTCCGACAGTGGCCAATGCCAGGTGCCCCAGAGGGAATGAATAGAACAGGTAATCATCAAGTGATCCATCCCCCTGTCGCCCATTCCCAGCTTCTGACAAACAGAAGCTAGGGATACCATCTCGGCCCATTTATCTTGCACTTTTGACTGAATCATCTACACTATCTAGTCATCCATTTCTGTCACAACTACTAACATTTCACACCTCTGAGCAGCTTCCCAGCAGCCATGGTCTTTAAAAAAAACCAAAAACAAAAAAACCCCAACACACACAAACAACTTGCTACAAAAATAATTCCACCAAAATTTTGGCCTTGTTGCAATTCCTGTGGAGCTGCAACTTGGGCTTTTTACTCTTTCATAAACTGCAATTAAAGCCTTGTGTGCTGCTATGGGGATACAGTCTCTGCTTACTGCTGCTGCAGCTGTTGTTCTGCCCGCCACTGTTCCTTTGTGCAGGGAGTGTCTACAAATCCTCCCTCTAGTAACAAAAGTGAATGGCATGACCATGTCAACAAGCACACAGCCCGAGTTTAAATCCAAACTCACCCCCTTTCCTGGCATATAGCTTTATGGTACACGACAAATTCTAATGAAACAAACACCAGCCTAACCTTCTTCCCTGAGCTCAGCTGTCCCCATGCTATGTCCTCCTCAGCAATAAAAAAGGGAAAGCCAGGGAAAAGCATAACAGGTACTTAAGAAGAGAAAGAAACAGCCAGCAGATACTAACTACAAAATGGGCACTTTGGAGTCACAGCTGACTGTCTCTGCCAAATTTAAAGGGCCAATCCTAGAAAGACATGCTGGGGGAAGCATGCCTCGAGGCCTGGTCTACACTAACCCCCCAATTCGAACTAAGGTATGCAACTTCAGCTACATGAATAACGTAGCTGAAGTCGACGTACCTTAGTTCGAACTTACCGCGGTCCAGACGCGGCAGGCAGGCTCCCCCATCGACTCCGCGTACTCCTCGCGCCGAGCAGGATTACCGGAATCGACGGGGAGCACTTCTGGGTTTGATTTATCGCGTCCAGACAAGACGCGATAAATCGAACCCAGAAGTTTGATTGCCAGCCGCCGAACCAGCGCGTAAGTATAGACAAGCCCAGACAGCAACTGTGCATTGGGGAGAGTAAGTAGAACTAACAAGTTAAAGGAGCTGCTTTAGTAGGTTTGCCAATTTTCTAATTGCTGAAAACCGGACACCCCTGATCTGCCTCTTCCCCTGAGGCACCGCCTCCTCCCATTCCGTCCCCCGCCCTACCCCAGGCCCAGCTGCCAGGGACAGGACCAAGTGAACCAGAAACATGCCGGGGGGGAGGGGGCTCCCGCTCATTCAACCCCTGCCCCTAGCAGCTAGGGCAGCATAAGGCCGCCCCCTGCCTGGGCCCTGCTGACGAAGACAGGGACCAAGCGAGCCACAGTCGTTACCCGCCTCCCCACTGCATGCTTAGCCCCTGTCCCCGGGCGTCTGCTGCCTCCTAGCCAGGCTCTCTCAGGCAGAAGCGGTTCCGTCCCGCACACAGCTGCCAAGGTGAGTGGCCAAACGTGCCAGAAGGAGGCGCAGAGAGAGAGAGAAGGACAGAGCCCCTCTCCTTCCCCCACCCCCAGCAAGCCAATCTGGGGGCGGGGGAGGACACTTGACCCTGCAAGCCCCTCCTACGCATTGCCTCTGGCTGACTTTTCAACCGGACTTTCCGGTCAAAAAAAGAGACACCTGGAAACCCTATGCTTTAGGGTTATACCTATCATCTAACGTTACCCTCCAGCACCTCCTGTGTCCTAGCTTCTAGTTCCCTCGCTAGAGAGCCATTCCCACCTTCTTCACATCCTGGGTGCAGTTAGTTAGCAGTACATGACACAGCTTCTCTTCCTCTCAAGCCTGCACAGTTGGACTCATGGTCCTAAATAAATCTGGCTTTGGAAATGGAGGTGTATGAATAATAGTATCTATTAAAACTATTTCAGAAATACTTTAGAATTTTACTGTAAAATATGGCATCAACGAGATGCATAGCTATGTGGTGTTATACAGATTATTGGCACTCCTCATTCTTTTTTCATCTGAATAGTGAAAATGAGCCAATAGCACAAGACAATGGGTACTTCCTATTGAGTACCCCGCAGCTACCTTGTTCAGAAGCAGCCACCCATAAAAAGAAACATACTGGTCTCTGCACAGGCCTTTAGAGACAATGATTCAACTTTTTTGTATCCATAAATAAAAATAAGATAATCTCCACTGCTGTTTCTTAAATCTGCAGGTATCAGTGAAAGGGCTTGGTCATACTTTAACTGAAGGTTTTTCCAGGTTCTCATTTAATAAAACATTATTTTTATATTAGGGCCAGACTGTGCCCCAAAAGATCCAAGTGAAAAGGGGAACCTTCTACATGCAAATTCTGCATTAACCACACAAGGCAGGGGGGATATGCTGCCACAGAGGAAAAAACGGTTACCCACCTTTCGTAACTGTAGTTCTTCAAGATGTGTTGCTCACGTCCATTACATTCTAGGTATGTGTGCGCCCATGTGCATGGACATCAGAGACTTTTGCCTTAGCGGTATCTATAGGGCCGGCTGTGGCACTCTCTGGGGTGCCGGGCTCACAACACGTTATATCAGGTACCACTGGACCTACGCCCTCTCTGTTTCTTCTTGCTGACAACTCCAACGGAGGGGTAAGAGGGCGGGTAATGGAATGGACATGAGCAACACATCTCGAAGAAGAACAATAGTTATGAAAGGTGGGTAAGCGTTTTTTCTTCTTCGAGTGCTTGCTCATGTCAATTCCACTCTAGGTGACTCACAAGCAGAATCCTTGGAGGTGGGCTCAGAGACTGGAGCATCGCTGTGCTGAAACTGAGCGTGCTGGGTCAGGGCATAATGCAAAGAGAATGTGGGGACAGATGACGAGGTCACGGCCCTACAAATTTCTTGGATCAGCACCCAAGCGAGGAAGGCTGCTGATGACACCTGCTCCCTAGTTGAATGAGCAGTCACAATCGCAGGCAGGGGCACCTTCACCAGCTCATAACTGTAGAGGATGCAGGCAGTGATCCAGGACAAGATTCCCTGGGAAGAGACTGGGCAACCCTTTCATCTGTCTATGACAGCAACAAATAACTGCGTAAACCTGGAACGGCTTCGTTTATTCTATGTAGAAGGGTATGCAGCCTATGTTCCTCATTTGTTGTGTGAGGATTTAAACACAGGACCAGTAGGTATAGGTCTTGACCAGTATGGAATTGGGAGATGACCTTGGGCAAAAAGACCGGGTGCGGGCGCAGCTGGACCTTGTCCTCATAGAAGACCATATACGGCAGTTCTGATGTGAGCACCCTTATTTTGGACATCATACGGGCCACAGTTATAGCAACCAAGAAGGCAACCTTCCATGAGAGAAGCAGGAGGGAGTAGGAGGCCAAGGGCTCGACAGAGCACGAGTCTTGACAGTAAAAGATTCAGGTTCCAACAAGGGACCGGGTCCCGGATATGCGGGTAAAGGTGGTCCAGACCTTTCAGGAACCATGCCATCGTCGGATGGGCGAAGACCGACCTGCCTTGGAACGGAGAGTGGAATGCTGAAATGGCTGCCAGGTGAACCTTAACTGAGGATAGTAACAGACCCTGGAGCTTAAGACGCTGCAAATAGTTCAGGATGCCTTGCAGTGGGGCCTCTTCTGCACGAACGTGACGATCCAAGGCCCAACGCATGAACTGCTACCATTTCGCCACATAGGTGCCCCTTCTGGAGGGGTTCCTGTTACCCAGCAGAGCCTGCTGGAAAGCAGTGGAACACAGCCACTCATCCCCACTCAGCCATGCAGTAGCCAGTCTGTTAAGTGCAGCGCCGACAGGTTCAGATGCAGCCGATTGCCATGGCTCTGGGACAGCGAATCCGGCTGAAGAGGCAGCTGCAGCAGCAGAGCTGCCGAAATACTCAGCAACATGCCAAACCAATGTTGACAAAGCCACGCTGGGGCTATAAGGATGATCGTTGCTTTGTCTTGCTTCACCTTGAGCTGGACTCTGTGGATTAATGGCACTGGCAGGAAGGCGTACATCAGCGCTCCCAACCATGGAATCAGGAAGTCTGACAGGGAGCCCTTGTCCCTGCCATGCAGAGAACAGAACATGTGGCACTTTCTGTTCTGCCTGGAAGCAAACAGGTCCACCTGGGGAGTCCCCCATCTGTGGAAGATTAGGCTACCACCTCCAGATGGAGCAACCATTCGTGGCCAGACGAGAAGGTCCTGCTGAGGTGATCTGCCAGGACACTCTTGGCTCTGGGCAGGTGGGCGGCTACCAGATGAATGGCATGTCACACACAAAAGTCCCAGAGGCTGAGCGCTTCCCGACAAAGGGCCGAAGACCTGGTGCCGCCCTGCCTATTGATGCAATATATCACAGCAGTATTGTCTGGAGGACCTGTACCACCTTGCCTTTCAGTTGGGGCAAGAAGGGCAGGCAGGCCACGCGAACCACTTTGAGCTCCCTGACGTTGAAATGAAGGGCGAGATCGTTGTGGAGCCAGCAGCCGGCCCTGGGTGCTGAGCTCGCCCAGATGGGCTCCCCAATCCAGATCTGATGCGTCCAAGACCAGGGTGATTGCTGTAATGGGATCGCAAAGGGGACTCCCTGCAGCACCAACCTAGGATCCTGCCATCAATCCAGAGACAGGAGGACATGGTTCAGCACTGTGATCACTCAGTCCTGAGGGGCCTGCTGGGGGTGTAGACTGAGGCTAGCCACAGATGAAGATGGGCATAGCTGACCACGTTTGTGCATGCGGCCCATCAGTTGCAGGCACGTGTGGGCCAGGGTAAGCAGGTGGCTCTTTATGTGGGAGATTAAACTTGACATGACCTGAAAATGCACTTCCTGAAGGAAGGCCTGGCCCACGTGGAGTTGAGAAATGCTCCGATGAACTCTATGCATTGGACTGGCATTAATGTGGATTTTCTGTGTTTAACAACAGGCCCAGGTCGCTGCTGGTGGACCGCACCAGATCAAGGTCCTGCGCACCTGCCCCGGAGCCAGTCATCGAGATACAGAAAGACCTGGAGCGCTCGACATCTCAGGTATGCCGCCACCGGTACCACACATTTCGTGAACACCCTGGGGGCCAAAGACATGACAAAGGGTAGCACTGTGAACTAGAAGTGGTGCCCCGCCACTATGAAATGCAAGAAACGCCTGTGTCCCGGGGATATGGAGACATGAAAATAAGAGTCCTTTAAATCGAGAGCGGCGTACCAGTCCCCCGGATTCAGGGATGGGATGATGGAGGCCAGGGAGACGATGCGGAACTTCAACTTCTTGAGACACATGATCAGGCAATGCAGGTCCAGAATGGATCTGATACTTCCTAATCCTGAAGGGGAGGGGAGGAGCAGGAGTAAAATCCTCTTCCTTCCATATCCCAAGCCCAAGAGCTTGTCGACCTTCTGAATGAGGAGTTGCTTGTGAGAAGGGTCCCTGAAGAGGGACAGGGAAGTGGGAGCGAGGAGCAGCCAAACATTGCAGGGTAAAACCCCGAGCTACTGTATCCAGGACCCAATGGTCCAATGTAACCCGCGACTAGGCTGAGAGTTAGGGAAAAAGGTGGTTGAGGAAAAGGCGGGAAGGATCCAGGTATTTGGCTAGTGCGTCGCTCCCGAGTGCACCCTCAAAATAAGCACTTTTGGCCCCCTTGGTGCTTCGCCAGGCCAGGCTATGCAGGAACTTGGGCCGACGAAGGGCAGCAGCGACTAAACCCTACATTCCTTTTCCCTTGCAGGTGCCTGCCGAGGTTACCACTGTCATGGTGGCGGGGGAGGCTGGAACAGCTGTCTC
This sequence comes from Trachemys scripta elegans, assembly GCF_013100865.1. Taxonomy (NCBI): domain Eukaryota; kingdom Metazoa; phylum Chordata; order Testudines; family Emydidae; genus Trachemys; species Trachemys scripta. The sequence goes on along the minus strand of NC_048310.1, from coordinate 34,396,209 downwards.
AACATCTGAAGCGCGTTCATCCCCAGAGAGTGGAGGGTCGCCTGAGTGTCTTTCAGGCCGTGCAGACAAGCATCCATTTGGTCGGAAAAAAGGCTGACACCGTCAAACGGGAGGACCTTAATAGAGGCCTACATCTCCTGGGACAGGCTGACGGTCTGGAGCCAGGAACTGCGCCGCATGACCAACGCCAAGGCGACCACTCAGGCAGCTGAATCAGCCACGTCCCAGGCCATTTGGAGGGAGCACTGAGCTGCCACAGTCCCCTCCTCCTCCAGAGTTGGGGACTCCTGGGCCATCTCCTGGGACATGGAGTCCTTGAACTTGAGGAGAGAGTCCCACAAGTTAAAGTTATAGTGACCCAAGAGGGACTGGTGGTTCGCCTCCCAAAACTGGAAGCTGGCTGTAGAATACATTTTTCGACTGAAGAAATCCAGCCTTTTGGCCTCTTTATTCTTAGGGGTGAAAGTGGTGGCCCCTGTTTATCCCTCTTGCTGGCTGCTGACACGACCAACGATCCCGGTGGGTGTACAGGTACTCAAACTCTTTCGCTGAAACTAAATACTTCTTTTCTGCCCTCTTGGAAGTGGGCAGAATGGAGGACAGGGTTTGCCAGATGTTTTTGGCAATGTTCAGGACCGCACCAGGAATGCGACGTGGGCCGGGGTGGATGCTGATAACACATGAAACAATGTGTCCGTCTGCTCCATCTCCTCTGCCTTGAGGCCCAAGTTGGAAGCCACCCTGATGCGGAGTAGCACCTGATGCTCCCTAAAATTGTCCGGCGGGCTAGCTCTTGAGGGACCCACCACTGACTTATCCAGAGAGGAGGAGGATGATTGGACTACCGAGGGAGGGCTGGTGGTGTCCTCCCCAGCCAGAGAGGGTGGCCTAGGGGTGAGTAGTGGCTCCTCACCCGTGGCGGCTACCAGAGCGTTCTGCATCGAGCCCGGTACCATCGGCGCTGCCTTCAGTCTGTCTGGTTTGGTGACTGAGGACTGGTGGGAGTGCGGCAGCATGGGAACGCCCCAGGCGTTCCAATAAGGCCATTGGGTCAGCCACTGGCCTTGCTGCCAGGTTGGCACCAATGCAGTAGACGCGCCCTCCAGAGCCTAATCGCATTGCTATCTGGGCAAGGGGCTGAACTGCGCCTCCAAGCCCAAGAAGTCGTCTCCCTCCGGTGACCAGGGCAGGGCCGTCGAGGCTTGGGTCTGGCAGTTCACTGTTGCTGCCGGTGACTGGGAACTGGGAGGGTGTCAACTGCACTGTTGGCTTGGGCCCTTTACTGCTCCCTGGAGTTGGTGGTGAGTCCTTTTGGGGGAAGGAACTCCCTGAGGCCAAGCCCTTTTGCAGGTCCAGAGTGGGCATAAGCTCGGTTGGGCTTGCTTGGTGCCATCTTCTTAGGTTTCTTCCTCAGCGCTGGCAATGGGGATCGGTGCCGGGAGGAACCCAGTGCTGTGGGTGCACACCGCACCAAAGTAGAAGCACTAGGTGCCTCATTGGGCTGCTCTGGCTTCAAAGCTGGGCACAAGGCAGCCTGCCTCAGGAGGGCCCTGATACATAAGTCACACTCCCTCTGAGTCAGAGGACAAAAGTTTTTACAGATGCAACAGCGCTTCTTTATGGGGATTCTATGAGACAGCTTAGACAACATGTAGGCCTGTTACATGTGAAGCACGGCTTAAAACCCAGGGACTGGGGTATGCCCCGCCTAGGGAAACATCCCAGCTGGGACACTAACTAATGCTTAACAGCTACTTAACAACTAACAATGGTTAAACTATTTACGGCTAAAAGCACAAGGCTGAGATAAAAGAAAAAACCACTTTGCCAAGTGTATCAATTTTTATAGTGTGGGCCTCTACCTATAAACTACTAGCTGAACTAGTCTGACAGCATCTGTTCCGGTGTGCTCATGCAGGATGCCGAGGAATGGTTGGCACACTGCTAGAGCTATTGTGCAGATGACAGAAAAAAGATTTTTCGACATGTTACAACTGGGAGTAGGCCTGTGTTATGGAAGTCTCCAAAGCTGAGACGTGTTTGGATAAGATTTTCAGTTCTTGGCACTCTTTTTAGTGCACCAAACTAGAAATTTTGATCTGAATATGAACTTCCCTGAAGTCTGGAAGAACCGAGAGATAATTCTCTGGTTTCAACCCATCTATACTTAAGAAATCCTTCCAAACAATTATGTCTTTGTGAAATTTCTAGGGCTTCTATTGTGTTCAGATTTTTATTGCATTCTCCTCACCATGAGGCTACAGTTGGGACTGCTGAAGTCACACAGACCAGAAACTGCAGACAACGGTCAATGTTATAAATATTCTGAGTAAATAATGTAAATCTCAAAGTTACGTAAAGGTGGAGGGGAAAACATAATCCCTGTCTGGAAAGTCACCTGAACACTTAAAAAGTCCAAACAAATAGCAAGTCTCAGAAAATGTGCATGCATGTTTGTGGGAGGGCAAGGGAGCAAAAATTTCCTTGGCCTCTTCTCGACAAATAAATTACGGCTTCTAAAACAGGTTTCTTTTATAAACACTCCCAGGGATCGACCAGCAAGCCCTTTCTTTCTTTATTCCTCCTCTCCCCCACACCCCCAAGGAATGCTTTTACTCTTGGGCTGACTCCAAACAGAGGAGTTCTGGAGAATGAGAACTTTCCTTTCCTCTTCCTGCTCAAAAGCAGCTTGAATATGCTCCAAATTTTTAAGTTTAAAAACAAAGAACTGTCCCAGTACCGAGATTGGAAAAATAGGGTCACTTTTCCATTCCCTAAGGCAGTTCTAAAATACCAGGTGGGGAAATGGGGGGGGGGGGGGTGGAGACACATTTTCAGTCATCTTAAAGATTTTAATATCAAGCTCTTCAATACAGTCTTCCCATCTGCCAGGCTCCACCTGTTCCTGTAGCAACAGGACATACAGTGCAGTGTGCAGCACTGGCACGCAGATGTTTCAGACTGTATTTCTTAAGGTGTCCATTTTCCCTTTAGTATATGCATTTTGCCATCAATAGGAATTCCACACATGCAGGGCCCAATTCTACAAGTTTCCCGTGACATGCAGAGCAGCCTCAATGCCCATTAGTGTGCTCAGCATCTTCAAGGATTGGGCTTGTAGTGAAGGGAAAATAGATTTTTAACAAATTAAAAATTCCTCAACCAGAGGACAATTTTTAAAAAACGAATATTTAAGTAAATACGGTTTTTTCTCCAGTTTGGTAACAGTTATAAACACATCAAAGATTTACACGTGTTTTCCTTAGTTTTCCAGTGGTCATAAGGCATACATACCTATTTCTCTCCAGATCCTTTCATAGCTGAAGTGCACACAGAATAGGTCAGGTATTGTGTGTGTGTATGTGTGTGTGCGCGCGCAAAACTCTTTGCATTCTCCTGTTCCTGGGACCACTATATGTTGAATCTGTTCCCCTGTGTTATTAGAGCATCCTGAGGCTACTTTGACAGACCCTAGCTGCATAAGCTGCAGCCAGGGATTAGTATGTTGTAGAGATACACCATTCACCCTCCATCTGTCTGGTATAGTAGGAACATGGGTGTAGCTGGCATAAGAATCTCCATGCCAGCTCCCTACCAGAGAATCCCCTTTGTTCGGGCAGGAATATTCCAAGGAGCAGAGACACCACTGTAGGGCTACACTGCAGTGGAAGTACAGCACAACCAAATCACACTGCATGAGGGAATCTGGCCCGTAGCATATAGCCTGGGGAATTAGCTACACAACTCAATTAATTTTAATGGGAGTCACATAGGTAAATTCTCATGCGTTGTGCTGAATATTTACCCATACAATATCTAAGGGTTAATAACAGCATTTCTAATGATAAAAGCCCTGCTCCAGTCAGGGAGGAGTGTGAAAGACATCCAAATAAACTTGACACGGTATGAAATGTTAAAATATTTGGAATATTTAAGTGAATCTTCTTCAGGACAGAATGGACTTCTGGACTCTTATTAATAAGGGGCTGATCCTGTGAACACACATCTCTACTTAAATGGGACTATTGAAATGCATAAGTCAAAACCCAAAGGTCAAAACCTAAAACAACCTTCTTGACTGGAGGTGATGTGAAGGGATCCTCAAACCTCAGATGCTAGTCCAAGTTCTCTAGTAATGCTGCATTTATGAAGTCTTCTATATTAAAGAGCCAATCTAATAATAATAATAATAATATTTGGAGATATACCTATCTCATAGAACTGGAAGGGACCTTGAAAGGTCATTGAGTCCAGTCCCCTGCCTTCACTAGCAGGACCAAGTACTGTCCCTGACAGGTGTTTTGTTTTGTTTTTTTGCCCCAGATCCCTAAATGGCCCCCTCAAGGACTGAATTAACAACCCTGGGTTTAGCAGGCCAATGCTCAAACCACTGAGCTATCCTCCCCCCCCCCACCCAACTGCTGTACATTGCATTACCAAAAATCCATTGTGAGAACTTTAGTGAACACCAGATTATAGCTGCTTTTGCTTAAACCCACATTACTAAATATACAGATTTCAAAAAATCTTTTGCACTTTAATTGCAGACTACAAAAATTTAGCCATTTCCCAGCAAACATACTGATTTCTAATTTTAAACAGTTATTTGCTAATCATTGCTAATCATTATGCAGCAACTTTTCGCCCTCAGTGGGGTTCAGCATTAGATTAGCATCAGCTAAAGACCTGAGAGTTGTACCCTGTGGCTAAGTAAGGGGAAAAGCCATGCTGTTAGTTTAATAGTTTGGTCAGATGTTCCTTTTGATGAAAAAGAAGAAGATTGGGTCTGTGGACTCTGATTTCACTACTGTGACAGTTCTTCCATCATGGGAGAAGTCAAGCTTTCAGAATAAGTGTGACAAATTTTCAAAGACCATCCTTAGAACTGTTCTAGGCTTTTCCACACGTGAACAGCTATGCATGGGAAACCTGAATTACTGCTCATTGCAACAACCTATGGCCCTGGTTCAAATACAGTATAAGTCAGCAGGAATCTTCCTGCTGACTTCTATAGGAATTGGATTCAGCCCTATGTAAGCAAAACTTGCAGGTGCAATTTTAAAGTTTGGCTTTGAGGATGGCTGAGCTATTTTAACTGTACCCACAATATTCGCAGGCAAATACCTCCTAAACAGAAAAAACCTGTATCTATATGTATAAATGGGGTTTTACAAATGCAATGGATAGACCCACAAACTTTAAATTTTCAATCTGTCTACACAAATGGCCTCAGATGTAAAAATCTAATAATGATATCCAAAGGAAACTCATGTGCTAACTTAATTAAATCATTTGCAGTAACATCTAGAACATGGTAGGCTCCAAACAGACATACAAAGAAGGGACAGTAATTGGAAGTTTAAGATTTTCAAAACAAAACTTCCATTCCTGAGTTTTTCCAGTTGTCTGTTAAATGTATGGCGTTGTCTAAAACTCAGGGCAAGTGCCAGAGAAGTCACAGAAACAAAATATATGGTTATTATACCAAATGTAGCTTCTGATGTTTTTTCTTTTTAAAGTTGGGTGGAGAGAAATGAGAGAAACTGACCAGTAAACGCTGAATGCAAAAACGTGTTCAGCCTAATCTTCCCAGTAGGATATAAAGTGTCAAATCAGAGGATCTGCACAAAGTATACTGAAGTGCTCTATAAACCATGTAGAACTTGCACTGCAATACCCACATTCATATGGCAATATCAGATTTGGCTTAACAATAGTCAGGTGAGGCCTTTTCTACACAATATTGGAATTAAAAAGCCAATTGCAGGGGATATTTTTAAGTATTGCACTATCCCAATAAAGACTGTCACAGGGTGATTGGCCCTGGGGATTAAGACAGGGCCCGGGCACCTATGCCTGAATGATTCAACCCTAAGCTAATTGATTAATTAGGCCCTGGAAGATGGGGGAATTTGTTTGGAATACTCTACCAATAAGGGAGTTTGACAGAGGATGATTAATTGTTACTCTGGGAAAGAAAGGCAGGGAATATAGAGACAGAGAGCTCTGTCTGGACAGGAAGGACGTCCCTGTGGACAGACCTAAAAGGGAGAAAACAGACCTTTTATAGGGGAAGTTGTGGAGGGAGGGTGTAGGGGGTGATATTGCTGCAAGATGCTCATTAGCAGTCAGGAAGACAGCCAGGGAGCTGGAGAGAAGTTGCAGGAACTGTGGTGAAAGGCTAAATTGAAGGGGCAAGCTGGTATTGAAGCCAGCTGTTGGAAGAACTTTTGTAAACCCTGAATTTAGGCCAGGGAGGCTAAGATTAAAAGGACATTAAGTTAAAATAGGTGATACCCTGAGAGGGGAACATACTGAGAAATTTCTGTTGGAGTAGATTCTTCTTCTGGGAAAAGAAGGCAGGGAATTTGCAAAGCTGGCCTAATCCAGGAAGGGGAGCGAGGGAGGCAATGGGTATACTGTTAGAGGCATAAATATAAAAGAAAATTAATTCCAATGTGCCTCAAAGTAGCTGTATTAAACAGATATTTGTGTATCTGTCTCAGCTGACACACAGCATTTCTGTGTCAGGCCAAAGGAACTAAGAATGACATGAATCCCATTTGGTGTCTAGAAATTATAAAAACAAACCAAAACAATATTAAAAAATGGACTAAGAAGAAGAGCAGAAAAACCGTTGCAAAACCAAGAAAAAAGAAGTGGGGAGGAAAAAAAAATCAGACTATAAAATATAAAGTATCCTGAGGCAAAACCAGGAAATAAAATCTCAAAAGTAAAATATGGCAGAAGAATCTTTGTCAACCACAAACGTGTCAAAAACATGGCAACTAAGGAGAGAGAAAAAGAACATGCATTCAAAAAAAGTGATAAAGTAATGAATGGCAGAACATTATAGATGGCAATAGAGAAATAGAAAACATGTGTGAAAGTATAATTTTTGTCCATTTGATCTCTTGCAATGACTCATCTGGAGGCATTGTAGTCCCTCTACCGATAGAGCCTTCGACTGGCATTCAGGAGACATGGAGTCTATCTCTGGCTCTGTCACTGGCCTGCTGTGCGACCATGGGCAAGTCACTTCCTCCTTCTGCACTCTATTTCCCCACCCTCCTTTTGTGTGACTTGTCTCCTCGAAGTGTAATCTCTTTGGGGCAAGGACTGCCTTACTATATGTTTGTACAATGTCCAAAACAACTGAGATTCAAACACAGCTGGGCCTTCTAGGCACTCTAATAATAAAATTACATGCAGCAAGCCTTTGGTATGCCAAAGTAGTGCAGAAGTCTCTTATGGTGGTTAGAACCCAGTCCTTGCTGTAACTGTAATCAGTCAGTCGAACATTTATTTCTGTCTAGCTTTTGTATCATTATGTATTATCTGAATTACTGTAGTGCTTAAGAGCCCCAATCGCGCACCAGGACCCCATTGTGGTAGGTGGTGTACAAAATGGCAGTCCTTGCCCCAAAGAGCTTCTAATATAAGTAGGATTCAAATCTTCACAGTGCTGAATCTATTGTGAGATGCTGGGCAGAATTTTTTTTTTTTCCTAAATCTCAATTTTTTCCAGGACAGGAAAAGTTTTCCCCATCCTAAATTGGAAATGAAAGTCAAAAAAATCTCAAAAATGTTGGCAAACTGGAAAAAAATTCAGTTTGGGTCAATCAAAATGTTTCATTTTGATAATTATGAAACATTCCAGTTTGGTTTTAAGTTATTTTATTTTATTTTTTATTATAAATTATCTTAAATTTTTAAAATAAAATCATTTCAAACTGAAAAAAAATTTACTTTGTTCTGACAATGCCATAATGAAGAGTTTGACAATTGGAAAACTTAAAAAAAAAATTGAAATGGGAAATTTGCCAAAACCAATCCTTTCTCGGTAAAAGTTTTGGTTTCAATGTACAGTATTTTTCAAACAGAAAAAGGTTTATCAAAAATTTCCTGACAAGCTCTAGTGCTGAGTACATTTACTTGAAATGTTTTTCAATGGGAGTTGAGGGACCAGTGCTGTTCAAAACATTCAGCGATGATCTGGAAAAAGGGGTAAACTGTGAGGTGACATGATTTGCAGACACAAAATTACTCAAGATAGTTAAGTCCAAAGCTGACTGCAAAAAGTTATAAACAGATCTCACAAAATTGGTTGACTGGGAAATAAAATGGCAGATGAAATTCACTTCAGATAAATGCAAAGAAATGCACACTGGAAAACAATCCCCAACGCATACAAAATGATGGGGTCTAAATTAGCCGTCACCACTCTAGAAAATATTAGACTCATTGTGGATAGTCCTCTAAAAAACATCTGCTCAATGTGCAGCAGCAGTCAAAAAAGCTAACAGAATCCTAGGAACGAGATAGATTAGGAAGGGTTAGATAATAAAAGACAGAAAGTATCATAATGCCATCATATAAATCCATGGTAAACCAACACCTTGAATACTGCATGCATTTCTGATTGCCCCACCTCAAAAAAGATATTAGAATTGGAAAAAATACAGAAAAGGACAACAAAAATGATAGTGGTATAGAACAGAGCCCGTATGAGGAGAAATTAAAAAGACTGGGACTGTTTAGTTTAGAAAAGAGATGACTGGAGAGGATATAATAGAGGTCTACAAAATCAAGAATGGTATGGATAAAGTGAATAAGGAGGTGTTATTTACCTCTTCACATAACACAAGAACTAGGGGCCACCTAATGAAATTAATAGGCAGCAAGTTTAAAACAAGAATAAGGAAGTACTTTACATAAGGCACAGTCAAAACTGTGGAACTCATTGCCAAGGGATATTGTGAAGGCCAAAAATATAACTGTGTTAAAAAAAATAATTAGATACATTCACAGAGGATAGGTCCATTAATGACTATTAGCCAAGATGGTCAGGGATACAATCCCATGCTCTAGGTGTCACTAAACTTCTTACTGCCAGAAGCTGGGACTGGATGACAGGGGATGGATAGGGTTGCCAACTTTCTGACTGCAGAAAACTGAACACTCTTGCTATGCCCCCAAGGCCCTGCCCCTAGCTCTTCTGTGAGCCCACCCTCCGCTCACTCCATCCCTCCTCTTTCGGTTGCTCACTCTCCTCCACCCTCGCTCACTTGCTCTTTTTCACCAGGCTAGGGCAGGGAGTGTTGGAATGTGGGAGGGAGTGAGAGCTCCAGCTAGGGGTGCGGGCTCCAGGATGGGGCCAGGGATAAGGAGTTTGGGGTGCAGGAAAGGGCTCCAGGCTGGCGCCGAGGGGTTTGGACCATGGGAGGGGATTAGGATGCAGGAGAGGGTGCGGAGCATGGGCTCTGGGAGGAAGTTTGGATGCGGGAGGAGGCTTAGGGTGTGGAAGGAGGTGAGGGCGCAGGCTCCCAGTGGCGCTTACCTCAAGTGGCTCCTGGGAAGCAACGGCATGTCCCTCCAGCTCCTAAGCACAGGGGCGGCCAGGGCCAGGGGGTCTCCATGTACTACCCCTGTCCGCAGGCACCGCCCCCACAGCTCCCATTGGCCACAGTTCCCAGCCAATGGGAGCTGTGGAGCTGGTGCTTGGGGCAGCCCCTGCACCACGGGCAGGGGCAGAGCGGGGAGCTGCCCCCCTGACCGCCCCTGCACCTAGGAGCCGGTAGGACATGCCAGCCGCTTCCGGGAGCCATGTGGAGCCAGATGCTGCAGCCAGCCGGACTTTTAGTGGCTTGGTCAGCTGGGCTGACTGTAGCCGCCAGGGTCCCTTTTCTACCAGGCGTTCTGGTCAAAAACTGGATGCCTGGCAATCCTAGGGATGGATCACTCGATAAATTGCCCTGTTCTGTTCATTCCCTCTGAAGCATCTGGCAATGGCCACTGTCAGAAGACAGGATACTGGACTAGATGGAGCATTGATCTAACCCAGTATGCCCATTCTTATTTTTTTATGCACTTGAGACCTTGCACAATCAGGCCTATAATGTCCTTTGCAATCTCTCATCATATATAAATTAAAGAGTAGTATTATTTAACCTGGAAAATGGAAGAGTTAGTGGGTTCCTATTTGAGGTGTAACTAGAGAGCAGTGTGGTTTTAGGATAATTTCATATAGGGCATCGGAAGTAGAAGCAGTTTAACAATATTTCCAGTGTAAGAAAATTTACTATTCAACTTCTTTTAAGTTTTTATATAGCTGTTAAAATGCAGAACAAATGTGTGACTAAAATCATTTTAAACCTGTGGCTAGAAACTGAAAGGAACTGGATAGTCTCACAAGTCATGTACTGACGTGCTGTGGTGGAAATCCAAGATAAAAAAAACTGACCTAGTCATCGGTGTTATCTCCAATAAAAGATGGCCTTTCAAGAAAGCAGCTTGAAACCTGACATGCTAGTCCATCCTGAATCCTGTTTTTGCTGTTCATTAATTTAGAGATGGATTAAGCATCTATTACTGAATGGCTCTCAACATTATGTGTAAAGTAACTTGAAAAATGATAATCCAAGCAGGCCTAATGTTTTAGGAGCAGACCCTCAGCACCAAAGCTATTCTCTTGCTGTAAATAAAGGCATGAAAATGGGCATTGATAAAATGACCCAAGCAATTCCTCTTTGGGAGTTCTGAGAACTTCTACAGAGGATGTTATTTACTGGTATGATACAGTTGGTGCCTTTTAGTAGTAGCTTGATAAATGTGCAATAAAGCCTGAGTCCTCATCCATAAAGGTTGAGGAGACTGTTGGAACTATTTTCACTGCAATCAAGGCAGTTGCAGCAAAACCATTTTATAAATAAACTGCATGCCAAAATCATCGTTATTGTATAAACAAAATAAACATTACATAATAAGATATATTTGGTATGCAGGGAATTCAGGCACTGTGTATTGTATTGCAAATAAACAGTGACAGTTAAACCAAAGGAACTTAGAACAGATCTTTTGGCGCAAGCAATTCAGCATTCAGTTTCTTCCAATAGTGTTCAGTATCAGATACTGAAGAGAAAAGGGACTTTTCCCTCTTTCCCCCACTCCAAAAAACCCCAAAACAAAATGTCAACAACCCCAATTCTGCATATGAGAAATTCCTTCCTAACCCCACATTCTCAAGTGATAAAAAAAAAATCATGCCATGCTTTGAACCATGAAATGTGGTTACTCTCATCTCTTAGCTTGTGTAGCTGTAGGTGTTACTAATGGTCAAAATTATATAGCTTATTTAAAAATCCAGCCACAATGTTTGTTTCAATAACCTCCTGTGAAGGCAAGTCCTACAGGCTGACTCTGTTCTGCACAAAGCAGTGTTTCATTTGAATGCTTCAAAATTACTGCAGTGTAGTTTAATCTAAGTAAAAGTAAGGGGCAGCAGTGACAGAGAATATCACAAATCTGAAAACTGAAATTTTTCGTTTTCGAAGACTGAAATGAAAATTTCAACTTGAAACAAATTTTTCAAACAAAAATCTCGAATCAAAACAAATTCTCCAGTTGAAGTGTTTCATCTGAAATCTTCACAGGAACCAATTTCAAATTTGACTGGCTTTAGATACCAACAGGATAAGTGGGGGTTAGACAATAGGTCTTGTTCCCACTCATATGACTGAACTGATCACTAACGTTGGTGATGGTCTCGGCCATGGTACATTAGCAACAACCCTGGGCATCCATCCACCTTTCTGTAGGGCATGGAGCTATCTTCATCTCTGAGTGTACACCACAGACTCAAGTTCCTGGGTTTGCAGAGCTGATGTTGATGAACTTGAGTCCTGTCTACATTCCTCTGCTTAATCCACCCTGCCATGTGTGTGAATGGATTTCACAAAGTGCTATTTTCCCATGCTTCTAAATTATGTTTATAGGCAACAATGACAAATCATAGAAACTAAACAATACTACCTGAAACATAAGAGTCATCCAGGCTTATATATTAATTCATTCTAAAAAATTACGGTATATCTCCTCTAACTGGCAAAACACTTACCTCTCTGTAAAACCAGATAAAATTTACTTTCTTCCACCCTTTGTAAACTCTTAGGGGCAGCAATTATCTTTTACTATGTATGTATAGTGCCTAGAGAAATGTGGCTCTGATCTCGGTTGGTACTACCATAAACACAAATAATTAATCAATCAGAGTGCCATTTCATGCAACTGAACAAAGTGTCAGGTGGACAGGGAATATGGAAATTAATATATAGTTCATGTGCAGATTATCTGCTAGAATATGTTCTTAACCAGTTTTTGTTTTGGTTGTTTACTTAAGACTAAAGCAAGAGTGCAATTCTTCTAGTATTTTTATGATTATAACAAAGAAATACCATGCCATTAGTAAACTAACATTGTTTCCAAGGTTGGGTCATCAAATTTTAAGTTAAGGCACAATTATAAAAGCAAAATTAATATACCTGGAAAAGAACATGTTTGGTTGGTTCTTTCTGTTTCAAGTTTTCATTCAATCCTTGCTGCTTCTGTATAAGAGTCTCTGAAAATTTCTTCACCTGAAATTAGATTTACATTATGTAAGATTTCTTATGAAGATGGGTAAAGCAGTTGCATCAATTACTTATACATGCTATAGAAACTTATCTTAGTGTTAGACAACTATATTGTTCCAATATTTGGAATGCAAGTTAGCCTATATACGGTGTATGTATGCTTATGACAACCATGCAACCAAAACTATCTGGCATAAAAATACAATTGTAGTAACTACACAAGAATGAGGCACCTAAATTGCATGAGCATTTTTGAATACACAATTCTATAAGCACAATTTTTCAAAACAGTCTCCTAATATTTACATGTCCTCCAATTTAAATGGGATGTAATGATTCATTCATGAGCCACAAACAAAATAAAACTTAGTTTTCTCCAATTAATAGTAAGTCAACAAACATAAAATATAGTATTTTAACAGCTTAAACTTTCTAAATAGCAAACCACAGTGAAATGTATATGGATAAAGATGAAACTTTAAACAAAAAAACCCGACATTTTAAATCTTAATGTGCACATGCAACAAATTGGTTGCAAAAGAAATAAAGTTTCCTTGTCAAATGGGCAGAGAAATAAATTGTGTCACATACGTTGGGCCAATTAATGCTCCCCTATTCACATCCCATTACTCACATGAACAGGATTTTGCCAGTAATGGATATGCTCTACGGCCAAAGGTATATGGGAAGAGGTTTTGAATTTTGCCACTATGGTTCAAAGGGTTAAAATTAAAAACACTCCTGAATGGGAGTGGAAAGACAGGGAACATCATCTCTCCCTGTCCTATTCAAGTTGAAAATGGTTCGAGATGTTCAGATTATTATGTCTCATTAAAACACTGGAAAAATCTGGCGGGACTTTTGTACAGCAAGTGGAAGAAACTTAAGTACAAGAGAACGACAGTACAGCTGTATGAAAAGACAATCAAGAGGTATAGGGTGAACAAAGACAGACAGAGCACCTTTATAGTAATGTGAGGATGATGATAAGCTATTTTTCTTTAATTAAAGGGATTACATATGATTAGTGGTCAATAAATGCCAAGAGATGTAAGGTATTTATTTCCAACTCTGGGGGCATTAGGACCCAGGAGGTATCTCCCCTTCACCTCCACTCCCCACACACATAGGCTTGGGAGAAAGCTGCAAAGAGGAACCAGCTAGGACTCAGTAGGGGCAAAAGTAGACAAAGAAGGGACCTTTGGAAATCTTTCTACAGTTCTGACTGGACTTTCTCTACCTTGTGCTGACTGACTATTTGCTCCCACCCTCCCTCTTCCCCACAGTCTCTTCACCTCCGCATCACTCCTCTTACCCTTTCTTCCTCTTCCTTTCAATGTCCCCTCTTCCCTTTCCTGTTCTTTCCATTTAGCTGATGCCCTCCTAACTAAACCCACCAAGAAAGAAAGAAATCATTGCACTAACATGACATTTGTTGTCAACCCACTGTTCACTCTGCTGGTGTGTTCTGCCCCTCACCCAACCGGGTCTGTCATGTCTATTTAGATTGTAAGCTCTTTAGGGCAGGGACTGTCTCCTACTCTGTGCACCAGCAGACCCATTCTTGGTTGGTCTTTAGGCACTTAAATTATCAATATTTTAAACTGGCTTGTACACGGTGAATACAAAAGTATTTTAGCATTGCATCCTCTAGTTAAATAACAGAGTAAAATTCATCGCTGCCTGCAGCCTCTATGTAGGCGTTTGAAAAATAAAATCCACCAACTCAAATCCATGGGTAGGCAGTGAGGCTAGAGCACAGTCTCTCTGCAGCTACTACTTCAGCCTACAGGCTGGAATAGTAGCCACTGCCCCTCTGTATCTCTAATATAAGCAGTTTGGAAGGTGGTTTGGACCTCAAGTGTAGGGTTACCATACGTCCGTATTTTCCCGGATATGTCCGGCTTTTTTTCTTAAATCGCCATCCGGGAGGAATTTTTAAATATCTAAAAACGTCTGGGAAAATACGGACGTATGGTAACCCCAAGTCCAAAGTCCCGGGGCTGGCAGCGCTTCCTGGGGCAGCTCCCGGCGCCCGCCCACCAGCAGGAGCCTGCAGTGTGGGCGGCCCCTAGGCACAGAGGGACTGCCCAATCAGAGCTGCGGGGACGGGGCTTGCAGGCACCAGCAGCAGACAGAGAGTCCTCCGTCTCCGTCCCAAGGAGCCAGAAGGACCTGCAAGCACCGCCAGGACTCCCCACCTCGCCCCCAGCAGGTCCCTCTAGCTCTTAGGGTTGGGTGGGGAGGGGCGCAGAGGGCTCTCTGCGCGCTGCCGGCACCTGCAAGCCCCGCTCCATAGCTCCGACAGCTCCCATTGGTGCTTTTCCCGGCCAATGGGAGCCATTGACATTGCGCTTGTGGCGAGCGCAGCACGTGGAGATCCCTCGTCTGCCCCTAATCCTAGGAGCCAGAGGGACCTGTGGCAGGAAGGGTGAGTAGGCGTGGGGAGGGGGAGGTGAAAAGGTGAATGGTGAGCAGTGGGGGTTGAGTAAGTGAGGGGTAGGTGAGTGGGGCGGGGTGAAAAGGCCAGCGGCGGTTGAAGAGGCCAGTGGCAGGTGGGCGGGTGGAGGTGAGGAGGCAAGAAGCTGTGAGCCAATGGCGGGGGGGGGTTCTTGGGGCGGGCATGGGGGTTTCTGGCAGGGGAGTGAGGAGGTGAGTGGCAGGGGGTTGGGCTAGATGACCTCCTGAGGTCCCTTCCAACCCTGATATTCTATGAGGTGGGAGGAGGCAAGCAGTGGGTGGGGGACTGAGGAGGGATGCAGCAACGCAGCGGCAGGCCAGAGGGTGAGGAGCGGTGTGGTGGCGGGGCTGAGTGGAGAGGGGGTGGGACCGACACCCCCCATGGAATGTCCTTTTTTTGAATGTTCAAATATGATAACCCTACTCAAGTGGGAGAAATAGGAGGGGGGGAGAAGAATGCTGGAAAACGCTGAGAGCCTCACTAAGGTCTGAGCACTCTCTACTCCCAATGATTGCAAAGATCTTGCAACAACACTCTAGATCCATGTACATTTATAAAAGATAGAAATGTACACATTGGCCCTAATCCTGCTCTCAGTAAAGTCAGCAGTAAATTTTCCATTGACTTTAATGGAAGCAAGAGGAAACACCATAACTGTCTTCTTTAGAGTAATATCTAATGCCCCAGTTAGAATAATAGAAGATTAGGGTTGGAAGAGCTCTCAGGAGGTCATCTAGTCCAATCCCCTGCTCAAAGCAGGACCAACCCCAACAAAATCATCGCAGCCAGGGCTTTATCAAGCCAGGTCTTAAAAACCTTTAAGGATGGAGATTCCACCACTTCCCTAGGTAACCCATTCCAGTGCTTCACCACTCTCCTAGTGACACAGAGTTTCCTAATATCCAACCTAGACCTCCTCCACTGCAACTTGAGACCATTGCTTCTTGTTCTGTCATCTGCCACCACTGAAAACAGCTGAGCTCCATCCTCTTTGGAACCCCACTTCAGGTAGTTGAAGGCTGATATCAAATCCCCCCTCACTCTTCTCTTCTGCAGACTAAATAAGCTGAGTTCCCACAGCCTCTCCTCGTAAGTCATGTGCCCCAGCCCCCTAATCATTTTCGTTGCCCTCCGCTGGACTCTGTCCAATTTGTCCACATCCATTCTGTAGTGGGGGGACCAAAACTGGACGCAATACTCCAGGTGTGGCCTCACCAGTGTCGAATAGAGTGGAATAATCACTTCCTTCGATCTGCTGGCAATGCTCCTACTAATATAGCCCAATATGCCATTGGCTTTCTTGGCAATGAGGGCACACTGCTGACTCTCATCCTGCTTCTCATCCACTGTAATCCCTGGGTCCTTTTCTGCAGAACTGCTGCTTAGCCAGTCGGTCCCCAGCCTGTAGCATGGGATTCTTCCTTCCTAAATGTAGGACTCTGCACTTGTCCTTGTTGAACCTCATCAGATTTCTTTTGGCCCAGTCCTCCAATTTGTCTAGGTCACTCTGGACCCTATCCCTACCCTCCAGCGTATCTACCTCTCCCCCCAGCTTAGTGTCATTTGTGAACTTGCTGAGGGTGCAATTAATCCCATCATCCAGATCATTAATAAAGATGTTGAACAAACCAGCCCCTGTAACCCCTACTCATGCTTAGTAATCCTGTTGGGTATGATGGGATTACTACCCTGCAGTATCTATCCATGATAAATAAGGGTTGTGGATCTGGGCCCTACAGTATACAGAATACCTTACAGGCTAAGTAGGTACGTAGCATGCACTATACTATACCTAATACATTAACAGTTATGGAACAGAAGAAATTCCAGCCTAAGTAACAAGACTTCTGATGTTTTCCAGGTTCTTTAGTGTGACGTTCGCCAGACAATAACACTGAACTTTGTATACTCTAGGTGAAATTGTTCCACCCCCCTCTCTCCTGGAACTTCTCAAATAAAGTGTGTATATTTCTACATATGTAGCTAAGTGCTAGAAAATGCAGTTTATTTCCCAGGAGAAACATTCTGAATATTTCCTCCCCTTGAAGTTTCAAGTCTTCTACAGGCTTGGAGACAAACCAAAGAATCCCTTTCTGAACCACTGAATCTTTTAGTGTTGTAGTTTACAAGAAAAAGCATCCTCTTTAATACATTAATGATTCCTCTTTTATATATATACATTCCACATGCAGTTCCCATTTAATGTCACTGCAGGTGATTCTGATATATGCCAACTTGTATGAAAGTCTGTACAAAGAAAAACATATTTAGTAACACTATGCAACTACCGTAGTTAAATTGTTCACATATCAGAGAAAAGCTTTATCTATGTTTTTTATTTAAACAGTCTTTAAAAATAAACTTATAATAATAAACTGAAATAACAGTTCCAGGGCATGAGATATGTTTAATGCCCTACCAAATTTAAGGTCCATTTTGGTCAATTTCATGGTCATAGGATTTTAAAAATAATAAATTTCATTATTTCAGCTATTTAAATCCAAAATTTCATTGTGGTGTAATTGTAGGGTTCCTGATCCAAAAAGGAATTGGGGTGGGAGTCGCAAGATTTTTGTATGGGGGGTTGTGGTACTGCTACCCTTACTTCTGTGCTGCTGCTGACAGCAGCGCTGCCTTCAGAGAGCGGCAGCTGTTGGCAAGGATCCCAGCTCAGAAGGCAGAGCCACTGTCAGAAGCATTGCAGAAGGAAGGATTGCATGGTATGGCATTGCCACCCTTACTTCTGTGCTGCTGCCTGCAGAGCTGGGCCCTCAAATCAGCAGCCATCACTCTCCAGCCGCCCAGCTCTGAAGGCAGCAGCACAGAAGTAAGGGTGGCATGGTATTGCCACCCTTACTTCTGCATGGCTGCTGGCGGGGCACTGCTTTCAGAGCTGGGCACCCGGGCAACAGCTTTCCAGCCACGCAGCTCTGAAAGCAGCCAGGGCCGGCTCCAGGCACCAGCCCACCAAGCATGTGCTTGGGGCGGCGCCTGGAGGGGGGCGGCGCAGCGGGGCCCCGGCCGGGCTCGCCGCCCTCCCCCCAGCGCTCCGGCTGGTCGGGGATTGCGGGCCCGTGGCCAGGCTCGGCGCCCTGCCCTACCTCACTGGGGGAGGGGGGTGCGGCGGGTGGCTTTTTTGCCTAGGGCAGCAAAAAAAGCCAGAGCCGGCCCTGAAAGCAGCACAGAAGTAAGGGTAGAAATACCACAATCCCATTAAAATAACCTTGCAACCCCCCTTCAACTTCCTTTTGGGTCAGGACTCCCAATTTGGGAAAGGCTGGTCTGCCCTGTGAAATCTGTATAATATAGGGTAAAAGCACACAAAAGATCAGATTTCACAGAGGGAGACCACATTTCACAGTCTGACACATTTTTAATGGCCCTGAATTTGGTAGGGCCCTAGATATCTCTCTTCGTTACCAGAGTCTCTCCTGTTCCAGAAAACTAGCTAGAAAATTGAGAAGACATTTGCTAAAACAAGGCAGGAGTTTGTGATCCACTACTAAAGTGCTGCTTAATTCATCTAAGGGACATGCTGCACAGTTAGGGCTTGTTTACATGGTGGGGTAATGCTGAACTACAGAGGTGTGATTTCTCAAGAACACTAATATATTGTGTATTCATTGGTGCAAGTAGACCCTGCTGGTGCGCTTTAACATAGTGCTATTTGAAACAGCATTATATTAACATGCACTAGGCCTAGGGAACCTTTAGCACACACCACCAGGGTCTACACAGACAAATTAATGCACAACATTGTAGTGCACTTTAGAAATGACATCTCCAAAGAACATATTACCCCACCTTGAAGACAAGCCCTTAGTCATTCACAAAGGACAAAAGATCACTGTTTTGAAAGCAACTGGCAGGAGAAACAGACTAGTGGGAAAAACAGTCTGTTTGCTTTTAGTGCATTCCAGGCTTTTAATATATACAAACATATTCCACTAAAAAGCCATATAAAAATATGGATCATAAACACCCCAGATAGTCAAATAGATGCATGTAACCATGTTTTCCCAAACCTAAGTCTAGCAGCTGAAATTAGCAGACAGTTGGAAAGCAATAGTCTGCAAGTGCAATATGGAAGATATTGGTCTGACTGTTCCCTTAAAGCTCTTACTTGTTACTTCTGTTGAGACAAGGTGAGTCATGTAAAGTATGAGATTGGCTTGTGAGTACTGGGAAAAGTACCACCACCTCTAGGGTGACCCATGTATTTTTCTTTCCTTTTCATTTTGTCAGTGCAGCAATGTGGCTCTCTTAATGAAACCATAACTACCACACTGTGTAAACTTGCTAGCATGTTAGTTAAGAAGCCAACAGGAATTGTCTGCCATTTATCACTCATGGAAATCCCCCTCACAGGCTCCTAAAATTAATGCATTTCAGGGACCAAGTCATGCACTCACTTGTACTTTGTGCAACCAACCACAAAACCCATTTGAAGTGATGTTTCACTGAGCCAACATAGCTGTTAGTGCCTAGAATACATCATTCTGGGGTCAGTGTGTGTGTGTGTGTGCGCGTGCGTGCGTGCATGTGGGTGAGCATTCCCAGTTGTGGGTGCCTGACCTCTGGAGCTCCCATTTGTTCCCAAGTGTCTAATCCTGAGTTTGGCAATGTCAAATCCTCTTTAATGTTTTTAATAATTAGTCAGGATTTGGACTGTTCCCCCCCACACAAACACAATATTTTTTTTAATCGATGCTTTAGGCCATGCAAGCTTTTGTTCAGGACATGATTTTGTATGTAAATCAAATCTACTGTGTTCAATATTGTAATTATTTTACTGTACCTGCATACTTTAGTCATAGGTACTTTACAGATAATAATTCAAATTTTCAAGTTTGCCATGAAAATTTCCCAGCCCAGGAGCAAAATCTACACTTTTTTCTACTATGATGATGGTAAAAATGCAAACACTTATATTTTACTTATTCATGTTAAAAAAAAAAGCAAAAAAAAGCTCTCTAGATAACTTTTCTTAAGTATGCAATTAATAATATCATAAGAGCTGCTGCCAAATATGTTACTATTCAATCTAGACTAGGACTGGAATCTTAAAATCTATAATGCTAACACTAGTTAAATAGAATGCTTTAGTTTCCTGAAAGGACAAAAATAATGTAATGCTGAAGTCTAAAATACACACCATACTTTGCAAGAAAATTGCTTGTATAACAATAGGCATGTTTTACTAGCAAAATAACTCATTAAATTGCACAAAATATGGCCTTTTTTGCTATAAAAGAAACATTTTGTCTAGCAATGGAAAGGGCACAACCCTTTGTTTTCATAATAGACTTTCAGCTTGATGGGCTGGGCTTTAGTTATGTAACTCTACTAGCATTGATGAGAATGCATTGCGCTGAGACTCTGTTGTGCTCATGCATTTCAGAACTACTGAGAGCAAAAGGCTAAATTCCTCATGGATAGATAATTAACTACCATTTTCAGTTCCAAATAACCCAATTTTCATATCTGGATGCCCAAGTTAGGCACTAAAAGCAGTATCTAATCACTTCATTCAAACACAGGGCAAAGACAATATTTGCCACAGGGAAATGAACACTCCATACTTTCCTGGGAGAACTAGTAATCTTGAAGGAGTAATGGAAGGAGAGATCTTATCACCTCCCAACTTTTTTTATCCCATTATGCTTAACATGAATTAGGGTAAATGGGCTTTCTGAAAAGGAGACCTACTCAGGAGAAATGGGACATCCCAAACAATATGATCATTCAACCAGCTTCCGGAGACCAGACGGTTCAAATAAGAATCTGAAATACCAATGAACCACGCCTGTGGCCATTTGAAGGCTCACTCATCACACAGGCAGGCCAAACAGCGAAGATGGGATGTGCACATCTACTTATAGGTGTTAATGTGCAGCAGCCCCAGAGAGGAATACTCTCACAGCAAGTTCTCCTGAGTTTGCTCATCTTTGAGTGAAGAAGAATCAGCTACAACTAGTCCATGTTCAGAATTGTGATAAATGTGAAAAAAAGCTTTGCAGCAGCCACATGGAAAAACTACATTAGGATATAATCATTCAACTTCTGTGAGGAGTAAGGGTATACAAAGTCTGCATTCATTGTTTGACTCTCTGTGGAAGGACAAAGAAAATAGTCCTGCCAACAGAGCCAGTCCTAGGGACATAGTGTCTCTCTTGGCAGCTAAAGTCCCAGGGCTAGGAGTGAACGCAGTAAAGTACACTTTTCTTTAAGTAGGAATGGGCTGAAATGGGGAGGAGCTACAGAAGAAGGTGGTTGAGTGGCAGGACATACTGTTGCTGAAGGAGGGGAAAAGAAGAAATTGAGCTCTCCCACCACCAGGCAATTTTTGGACTTCCATTAAAAACGTGGAGAACTGATGCTGCCTGTGTAATAGATCAAAAGGGAAAGGAGGATGCCTTTTGTGCATCCTTCTACAGGCTTTTTCCAAATATGGAAAATGCTCAAAAGATCTTTAAGACTAAGACAGAGAGTTCATCTGGATTAATTTTACAGCCAGCAGCCAGTGCAGCCTTCCTACTAAAAATGACAAACAAGGCACAGATTTCCTAGAAATACATTAGCTCTGTTGACTAAGAGAAGTTTCCCCAATAGGTGATAAGATTTGGGTAATCTTCCAAGAAATAAAAAGATGATTTTGGTTTGCTCCCACCAATGCTTTTTATTAAAATTCAATTAAAGAAAGTCTCTGCTGCCTGGCCAGATGACTAATTAAAAAAAGTGGATGAAAAAAGGATTCTGCACTGCTTATGCCTTATGTAAGTGTTCGTGATTGGAAAATTATATTTGCTCTTAACAAATTTCCACTTCTTTGGTTAAAAATAGTCATGGTTGCCAAGACGAAGAATGTTATTAACATTGTTTCTCAAATATATTTGTTTATTTTATTAAGGCAAAAAGAACATAGAATTACATTGTTAATAAAAATACCATAATGAATCCTATTCTATTATAGAAGAATTATATATATGCCTTTATATGGAACAAATATTTTCAAGCATTTTACAATAATTAATTTAAGGCCCCAGTCTGCAAAGGATTACACCCACCTATAGTTCCAAATGGAAGTAACTGCCCATCAAGGCCCAACTCTTTCCAGAATCAGGACCTAACTCTCTAGGAAGAACATAAGGTTTTATGGTTAAGACACTGGACCAGGAAAAACCAGTTACCTACCTTTCGTAACTGTTGTTCTTCTAGATGTATTGCTTATGTCCATTCCAAGTGTGCGTGTGTGTGCACCGCATGCACAATCGTCAGAAGGTTTTTCCCCTAGCCATACCCATCAGGTCAGCTGTGGAGCCCTCTGGAGTGGTGCCTTCATGGACGTGTATATAGGTTCCTGCCAACCCACTGCCTCTTCAGTTCCTTCTTGCTGGATACGCCAACAGAGGGGAGGTGGGTGGGTCTTGGAAAGGACAAGAGCAATACATCTCGAAGAACAACAGTTACAAAATGTAGGCAACCGTTCTTTCTTCGAGTGATTGCTCATGTCAATTGCAAGTAGGCGACTCCCAAGCAGTTCCCCGGAGGAGGGGTGAGAGTTCACGAAGTTGCAGACTGAAGCATTGCTCTTCCAAATGCAGCATCATCCCTAGCCTGCTGTGTGATGGTGTAGTGCGATGTAAAGACATGGATAGACGACCACATCGCTGCCCTGCAGATGTCCTCAATTGGGACCTGCTCCAGGAATGCTGCAGATGAAGCCTGCGCTCTGGTGGAGTGTGCAGTCAACGCTGGGGCCGGAATCTTTGCCAGGTCATAGCACATCCTGATGCTGGCCATGATCCAAGAAGAATTTTGTTGGGATGAGATAGGAAGCCCTTTCATGCTTTCAGTGATGGCAATGAAGAGTTGCATTGACTTTCTAAACGGCTTTGTACGCTCAATGTAAAAAGCCAGTGCAAGTCTAATGTCCAGGGAATGGAGCATACACTCCCTGTCATTGGCATGTGGTTTCGAGAAAAACACTGGCAGGAAAATGTCCTGATTCACATGGAACTGCAAAACTACTTTAGGGAGAAAGGCTGGGTGCGGCCACAACTGCACCTTGTTCTTATAGAAAACTATATAAGGGGGCTCAGAAGTTAACGCTTTGAGCTCAGACACCTTTCTGGCTGAAGTTATGACCACTAGGAAAGCCACCTTGCAATAGAGGTAGAGCAAAGAGCAGGTTTCTAGAGGCTTGAAGGGGGGGTTCCATGAGCTTGGAGGGGACGAGGTTGAGGTCCCACGTGGGGATCGGTTGCCGCACCTGTGGGTATAGTCTGTCTAGCCCCTTAAGGAAGTGTTTAACTATGGGGTTAGCAAATACTGACCGCCCCACCACATCTTGGTGGAAAGCAGAAATAGCAACCAGGTGCACCTTAATTGATGAGACCGCCAGCCCCCGTTGCTTTAAGTAGAGTAAATAGTCCAGTATAAAGAGGATTGAGGATTGGAGTGGAAGGGTACCACTGCTGCAAATTTGGAGCGTGAGTCTGCCGGCAGCAATTCCTGGAACTTTGCCAAAGTGTTCCAGGAATTATAAGTGTAGTGGCTTAGGACCACTTTCATGCTGGTAAGCTATTCAAAGCTGGAGCCTCCCTGGTGGAGTATACTTTTCGACCAAAGAGATCCAGCTTCTTGGATTCCTTGGATTTAGCCATGGGCCCCAGTTGCCCCTACTGCTCTTAATGGACTGGGGGTGGGTAAAGGAGACGCATCCCACTAGTGCCCGCACACTCTGATGGCTTGGTAGGGGAGCGCCCCCTATCAGCCCTTTTCTTCTTGTGTGCACTGGGGACTGAGAGCGGTGCCGCACACTGGAGCTGGTTCTCAGTGCCAGGGCTCCTTAGATGAGTCCTTCTTCAGCGCTGAAGCCTCCCGCACCGAGGCCGGAGCACTGCACACCGAAGTTCCCAGTGCCAGGTCCGACACCACCTGGGGTCGAAGGGCTAACTCCATGAGGAGGAGTTTCAGCCAAGAGTCCAGCTCCTTTTCAGTTCTGGAGGTAAAGCACCTGCAGATTTTGCACCTGTTGGCTGGTGACTTTCACCCAGGCACTTGAGATGGGAATTGTGTGGGTTCCTTTTGGGCATGGGCTTAAGGCACGACCCACACGACCTGAAGCCGAGACAGAGGCATGCCTCGGTCCTGGGGAAGAAGTTATGGGGGGGGACCCGCAAAATAAACTAAATTATACTAAACTACAACGAGAGCTGTATATAACTATTTACAGATAGACAAGAAAGAAAACCACTAGGGAAGCACTTGCAAACCCAAGAGAGAGAGCTGCTCCAATGAACCATATATACAGGGCCATGAAGGCGTCTTTCCAGGGGGGCAACCTGACTGGTACCACTACGGGAAAAACCTTCCGATGATTGTGCACACGGCGCACACACACATCCCTACTTGGAATTGACATGAGCAATCACTTGAAGAAGAAAGCTGAGAACTCAACTCAAGTCTGCCACAGACTTATTATGTTATCTTGGCAAAGTCACTTAACCTCTCTTTGCCTCAATTCTTACTTTTTGGTTTGAATGTTCTCTCTCTTTCACTCACCCCTTTTTTCCTTGTCAATTCAGAAAATAAACTATTCAGCCTAGGGACCATCTATGTGTAAGTGCCTAGGACAATGATTGGTTTCAGCCCCAAGGTGGTATTGTAATACAAATAAATATCACCACCCATACATGTCCATTTAACAGATGATTAGACTCATGCACATCCAAAAGTCACACAGTGAAGCAATAAAAGACTTGCAATGGTCATAGTTCTATTCTTGTCTCTCACCATCAGAGCTCTAGCCAACCAACATGGCATATAGAATCACTTCTTTCAGATTACCAGGTGATGAATTTCTCTTAAACTGCTAGTATAAGATTTGTGACAGAATGCACCCAGATCCACATCCTTCACGCTACTGTAATAACCTTTGTACAAAGTGTGCCTTGTGAGATATCATTTAAAAGCTCATCATTTGTTGATGATGGCGAAATGCACGTAGCAGCGTTACATGTGAAGTTATAAACAAACTGAGATCATGACTAAAAGTATGTTCTCCAAAGACATCTGGGGAGTGGCCAAACCAGTTCCTCAGAGACAAAGGGCAAGCTGACACCTCAGCCAGGTGTAAACAAGGCTGATGGACCATTACTTCCTAAGTGGGCATTCTTTGGCATAAAATCCACATCTTAGAAAAGAAACAGCAAGGGGAAGTTCCCTTCCACACAGACTGACTGTTGCCTTGTTCCCAGCTGGAAATGCTTTTCAAAGCGGGGACAGGACTATAAAAAGAAGGGGAAGACACCCTCAGGTACCCCTTCTCTTTTCTCTCTTTCCATCGATTCACTACACCAGAAGGAACAAAGAAAGCCGCCATTGAACCAGAGAAGGGTCCTGGCCTAAAATGTTCGGCTAGTAAGACTGCTGAGACCATATAGTGAGAAAAACTTTGCCTTGAATTTAGCATAGTTTGTTAAATTAGGCACCAGTTGCATTTTATCTTTATTTTTCTTATAATCATTTCTGACGTTTATGCCTCATTACTTGTATTCAATTAAAATCTCTCTCTGTAATTAATAAACTTGTTTTATTGATTTACCTAATCCATTGTCTTTAAATCCAAGTGTCTGGGAAATGCCATTTGGAGTAACAAGATGTGTGCATATCATTGCTAATATTCAAATAACGGACTTTATATACATTTGTATTGTCCAGGAGAGGGCTGGGTAGTACAGGATATACGTTTCCTTAAGGAAAAATCTAGGACTGAGTGTGTGTTGGGGTCACCCTGCAATATAACCCAGGCTGGTAAGAGCCAAGGTATGGTTGATTGGTTACACTTACAGTCATAGCTGGGAGTGACTTGCATGCTGGAGGCGGTCTGTAAGGTGTCCAGACTGTAGGCTAGAGCAGCAAAGCAGTGTAAAGGGCACCCCAGGTTAGAGGGCAGGAGTGACACACCTACTCATTAGTCTGTATTGTACCCTTGATATGTCACAATCACTTAAAGTGATACATGAACTGTACAAATGATACGCATCAGCATTCAACAGCACCCTTTCTGCTAAGGAAATAAATATACTAATTGATAGACACCCCCCCATTATAAAAAAAAATCAGCAAAATACTGCCAGTGTGTGATGCTAATAAAAGAAGAGCCTGTTAAGTGAGTTAATAGGGAATATATTTAGGATTGTAACCAGAAGAAGAAATAGGAGTTATAATAAATAATCAGATAGCATTTAAAAAAAAGATGTCTCTTCTCTCCTAAATCCACCTCATTTTGTGCCTTCCCAATAACTCAAGAACAAGTAGGATACAAACATAGGCAAAAAAATTATTGGCTGGCATACGGAATATAATAATAGTACTCTCAACTTAAAATACTTTTTCCACGAAAAGATTGCAAAGTAGTATTCCCATTTTGCAGATGGAGAAAAGGCCCCAGAAAATTTAAGCAAATTACCCCAGGTAAAGTGTGTGGCAAAACCAGGAATACATAATCTAGGTCCTGTGTTTTGACCATTAGAAAACAATATCTGCCCTTAAATGTGTACAAGGCTCAATCATGTCTCAAGTCAAGATTTAATTTATTACAATTGCCACGTGACAAATATACTAATGCTTAAAGATTCTCTGTGCTATGTCTAAATAAGAGTATAACCTCCTTGTTGGGCTGGAGTCAGAGGTAACATAGCCCTTCTGCATACTGAAACCAAGAAGACTGCTTTTTTAATGTGCATGTCAGACTCAGATCATCAAGCCCTTATGCTGGTTTTGAGAGCCTTCTCTGCAATAGTTTCAGCGTTCACCTCTACCACCAAAGGAAATGAAATTGCAATTTTCACCTTACTTGGAGGCATAAAGAGGCAGCAACCACTCTTCCTTGCCAACCTTCTGTAAAAATTGCCTCTGTTAAAAATATACATTTCCAAAGATTTCTAGCCAAGAACTCATGGAGCTTCAGACAGTATTCTTTCTCTCACCTTTAAAAGGCAATAGAATATATATTTTTAAAATGAATTGCAGGGTCTGTAAGGAGCCCAAAATGACATGTTCTTACATTTCATGATCAGAGTGACAATTCTTGAGTTGCCTGTGGTCACATTAGTGGCTTTAAAATGATGTCACCTAATGATACCCAACATAAATGTCCATCTTTTGGAGGAAAAAGTTTAACACACAGGACATGGAAATTAACGGAAATAGGGTTTAAATTCCTTTTCAATTGTAAATAGTCTCTTTATAAACGGATTTGGGTCAGATTATATTGATTCTCTTTGTGTCCCCAACATTCAAATACTACACTTTAAATTTAATGTGAGGTGAGAGAAAAGGAGGAGAGAAAGCAAGGAGAGAAAGCAAAATATTGTCCCTGATGCTTTTTGCTCAGGTCAGTGTCAAATATACTGTGACAGGATAAAATATGATAAAAGTTACTGTCAAAAATGCTACCTGTTATCTTCACACATTTTAAAAGCATTATTTACACCACAACACTCCTATGATATAGGCAGCTACTATCCACATTTACAGATGGGGAAACTAATGCACAGAGGTGAACAATCCCCTATGGGGCTGCAAGGCCAGCTGGGAAATCACCAGAAAGCAGCAGCATTTCAGCATGTCCAGTTTCCCCAGCCACACAACTAAGTTGGGGCACTGAAGGGAGGGGTGATAAAGGCCAATTACAAAAGTCTCTACTACAGAAATAAAGGCTCTACTACAATCAAGGATTCCCCCAAAGTAAGGGAATCCTCAGTGGGTTGACTAGGCCAACTCAACTAGCCTTCTGTGCCATCAGAGCCACGCAAAAGGTGGTAGCAATGGCCAAGATCTGTTGCGTCTCTAACATACAAGCTACATTGCAAAAGAGAATGGAAGAGAAGAAATCTGAAGTGTGTTTAAAAGCAGTATGAGGTTTTTTAGTGTTAGAATGAGACAAAAATACACCAACCCCCCTTCATTCAGATTTGTTCTTCTCACCTATAAAATGTACATATAATAAATAAAATAGGCTACTTTTTAAAAGTGTTTTATCTGAGTAAGTATGCAAAGGTGCACCCTCAAACTTTCTGCACACACATTTACACATGTAAAAGTTGGCATTTCCACACATATACACACACTAGCACTGTATGCACAAATATGTGCCAACATTTAACTTAACATGGGGGGGAGACTTTCTGAAAATTTGGCTTTCTGGTTTTACCAACATGAACCTCATTGATTTTAATGGAAGTTACATGACATAGTGAAGAAGCTTGGAAACTTAGCAGCAGTCTTGTCATCACTCTGGCACATTTTGGCATTTTTTTATAAAAACAGGAAAACAGCAACATGCTGAACAGCTAAAGACAGATACATATTTTTACAGTCAAGGCTTCTGAGACACACTCCAGGCATTACTAACACCTGGATGGTTTCACACTAAGGGATTGACCTGGGGGCTGTTGCGGGGTATCGTGGCACATATCTCTATTACTGCCTGTCATGAATGATGCATCGTAACAGTTGTGAAATTACTGTTAGGCTGTATCATGTCAGCCATGTGTTATTAATTCTACTAGGCATCTCAACAGTCAGAAATTGATACCATTGTTTTTTTCAGGATGCGTCTGTGTATGTATGTGGCCAGACATTCGAAGCCTGGAAGGAGCTCTTGAAGATCTAACAGCTTTGCAAAACAGGGCACTGTAAGGGCCTGATTCAAAGCACTGACGTCAAAGGGAGTCTTTCCACTGACTTCAGTGAGTTTGGAATTAATCCCTAAATTTTTAAATGTTCTTTCTGATGATTTCCTGGAATAAAAATTCTCTCAACAATCCTAGCAATCAGAAATTGCTTGGGGGTGTTATCACCAGTAAGCCTGCTCGCTGAAGGGATGGCATAATATCAGCAAGGTTTCCATTAAGTTATCTGATATATTTAGATTCTGGTTTCCAGCATGATACAGCTTATAAAAGACAACCCTGAAATAATATTGCAAGGTAAAATTAGAGTATTAAAATATGACGTTGCTCAAATTTACATGATAACCTTAGAGGTTCTGAGTGGCTTGGATTTTTTTCCACCCTTTAAAAAATTATTTGCAGCCAAGAACAAAACATTTTTCTTTCCTGAGATTAATAAAGAAGTTATTAGCCAGGTACAATAAAGATTTTTCATGGCTCGTTAATATCTGCATTTTATCTAGGATTTGAACAAGATGAGGGAGCATGACGACAGGTTTGCTTCCTGCATAATTTATAGAGGTGCATTTCTAAAGGATTTTGCCAATATTCTATAATAGTCAAACTGTATTAAATAAAATTAAGGGCTTAACTGTATCTTTGCCACAAGCCCTGAGCAAGTGGCAGCACATAGTTGTGCAGCCTTTGAAGCAGATCAGGAACCAAACTGTCTGGCACAATCATGTCCCTGGTTTTCCACGGTTTTCTCCAAGTGGGTGGAAGTACCGTGATCAGCACAGTCCTATACCTGGGGCAGATTACTTTTCCCTCTGTGCTTGCTCAACTGCACTAGCTGGTGTTGGGGTGGTGGGGTAGGGGCAGAACCAAGGTTTTGGACTCACCTGCCAGCCTATCCAGGAGGAAGAGAAGCAGTCCTTTTGAGGCTGCTCTTCCCACTCTACCACCAAGACTGGTGATATAAATAGCCCATGCAAAGGAAGCATATAGCTCACAATTGAATCATACGTGATTATAATGCCTCATGCCTCTCCTCTGTCTACTCTCCTGCCTCCCTCTCTGCTCCCTACATTCTTCCATGGTTTCCCCCTCTACTCAGAATTGCCTACTATTTCTTCTGCAGCCGGAACTCTTTCATATCCCTCCATGAAACACATACAGACATTACAATGCTGATTGCAACAGACTGTACCGATTTTGCATTTGAGCTGGACACATGCAACACACTAGTAGAATGAATTAGGGCCTGATCCTGCAACCCTTACTTATTTGAGCATCCCTTACCATGCATGTTATCCCAGAGGATTACTTACACAAATAAAGGATAGGTCCCTAATCCTGCAATGAGTTTCAACAGACAAATCCCTCTATCAACAGTGATCCATCCAGCAGAGAGACGCACCCACGTAGAGCACACTGACTAGGACCTTGGATTGTATGCCCCTTAGAGTAGGGACTTTGTGTTTGTAATAGCATATACTGCTAGTATGTTCTGTAAATGGCTTTTCTATGCTGTGAAGGAAAGGCAAATACTAATTCCTCCATTAGTTTATAACAGAGAGAGCCTGCTCCTCACACTTTTCTGCTCAAAACTCTTATCATTTAAATTCACCACACTAGCAGCTGCTAGCCAGCTCTAGGTAGACCATCATTAAGTCAGGTGCTGCCTTTTTGAACTGCTATGAAGCCCACTTTGCCCATGGCTTCATAGCATGGAAGAAGTACCATCTTCCTCCCCTTCCCACCCAACCCAGCCAGTATGTCAGAGGCTGTGCTTAAATAAAAGTTCCATTCCCCTCCCTCCAAGCCAAATTTTAACTACCTCCTTTGTTCTCTGCCCTTCCCCCTCTTTCACTCTCAAAAGAATTTCCCTTGGTTTCCCCTTGAAGCCATAGTTCAATCCAGATTTGCATGAAACTAGTCCCAGGCTTGCTGACATTATCAAGAACTGGTGAACCTGGCCATACTTGACATGTATAATGAAAACCAAATCCAGGTGGCTTTCTGCTGTTCTCAGATTTCACAAAGAAAGTTTTTCCCAGTGTTAGGCCCTACCAATAATCTGTTTATTTGATGGTTACTTGCTGTTGAGTTCCTGTTAGGGTACAGTGTTGGGCTGCTAATCTTCTCTCTCCTTAATGGTTATTGTACAATTGTCCGTGCCTTTTTCCAATTCCTCTCCCCAGGAGCTATTGATCTTTTAATATTTCAGGATTGGGTTGCAGGCTATTCTTTTATTGCACACAGGAAATTGATAACCCCATTACTGTTTAAATAAAAAATAATGAGACATTTAGTTCACGCTCATAACTTTAATGATTATCAAGTTGCAGAGGATAGTTTGTTAATTCGTTGGCTGTTTCTGAACCACTGTATCAGATATTATTGCAAGTGCTGAATTAGAAACAGACAAGAAGATCATGACCCCTGGTCAAACTATAGATACATTTCCCCAACCTCCTCTTCTCTTATATTGAGTCCAATCCAGGGCTTAAATTCAACCGGAGCTGTCTGGAGCGGAGCTCTGATAAAATATGTTCAAACTCACAGGGAGCCCCGGTGCACCCAATGGGTCTGAAGCACCAAGCCCCAGCATACCCCTCTCCCATGGTCCTATGGCCCTGAGAACCCCCTCCCCATAACTGAAGCCCAGAGTCCTGCCTCCCTGCAGAGCAGAAGCCCTGAGCTCCCCCCACCAGCCCAGCAGCTGAAGCCCGGAGCCCCCAGGCCCTCCCTCCCTCGGTGGGCCCTGGAGTTTTTATAGCATGTTGGGGGAGGATGTGCGGGGTTTCAGGAAATAATATATGGGAATTTAAGTCTTGGTCCAATCCTACTTCTGTTGAGGGGATGAGGGTAGAAAGGTCTAACCCCTAGACCACCATCTCCTCCAGAACTTAAGATTCAAGAATTCTGTGTTCCTTTCGAACATTTCTCTGCTGGGAAATGTATATGCTTACTACTTCTACCCATTACTTCATCACATGATAGCATAACTCTGCCTGCAGTGTGACTCAAAGGCATTAATACCAACTTCAGGGCAGACTGTTAGGAACCAGAGCAAAAACCCCAAATTGGTTGTGAATTCTATACTTAAATTTCACCAGCCAACTCTCAAATGTAAACTTCTCAAGGAACTATAGCATGGAGTCAAAGATCGTTTCTTAGGGTACGCTGATCTATCTCGCCAGTCAGGTCAGCATACCTTTGTGGTGGATGGCCCCTTACACCAAGAATCACAGCAATATTCAGATTACTCCCAGTGCCAAAGTCAAAGTCAATTACAGCCTAGATCTCACACCAAAGACATGCTTGTAGCCAATCCTATAATAAACTATATAAAGAGGTATTAAATAGGAAAAGGAAATTTAATTTATTTACAAAGTTAAAGCAGGTAAAGATAGATATATACACACACACACACACAAATAAGTTACAATCTTAAGTTTCAAAAGTTAATAGACACTTCTATGACAAGTAAACTCTATATGTCCTTTAGGGCTAACCCAGACTAAGCAGCTGAGGATCTCTTGCTTATGCCTAGAAAACACTTGCGTCCCCCCACCCCCAAGTCCAAACAGCATAAAGATAATCTGTTATTTCTTGTTAGGGTTTTTTATCCCCCTCCTGCTATGCACTCTGAGCTGCAAACTCAGCTGATGGGAGGAATCCCCTTACATGACTCATCTTTGGGGTGAAGAAGAGAGAGAGCACAACAAAAACCATGTTTTGTCCTCTTTAATGTCCCACAAGAGTCCATCTGGTGTTGATGTAATTAATGTCTCTTCTCTCTGGTGATTTATATACTACAGAGACTTAGGATACAACCACTTAAATATTATCATCCAATATGGGATACAGCTGCTCTAAGAGGGTTTAATGCATGCAGCAACTCAGATGCAGTCAGTAAAGTCTTAACACATTCTTTTAATTCTACTACCTATTTTAACAATACTGACACACGGGTGAGCCAGACTGATTTCAGCTATGTATTTGTCAGTGTTCAGTCGAGATATGGGGACTGTGACATAAGCTGGGACTTGGTCTGCCAGTGTCACAGACAGGTCTGTGCTGTGGACCTAAAGTTTCCAACCCTGTTGACAACCTGCATGGAGTCAATCTAGTTCCACAGGATAAATTGTGTGAGATGTTTTATCTGATTTCCTATGTTTTTGAAAGCAAACCAGGTTAAGAACACATTAGTTACAAACTCAAGCACTCAAAAAAGTTAGGAAATGCTAGAATTAGGGCTGCTTCTTAACTCAGTCCCCTTGTGCAACCTAACTACATGGATAGAATCCAGTTCTCCAGGATGAGTCAATTGCCTCAACCACAAGTTCATCACTTCTCTTCCTGCGAGTGCCTGTGTCTCATTCACTACACAACCTTCAATTTTTGCAGGAGATGAGCATCTAAAACAGCCTCAGCCACTATGCAGCCCTGATTGATTTGCAGAACGCAATCAGTCCTGTTAACTGAATGAGGCAGTGATCAACTGTAATTTTGGCATTTCTCATCTTTTGAGTTCGTGGTTTTACAGCCATACCATTCTTTTACTAGAGCTTTTTTAATGTAATAAAGAGTTTTCCAGAATAGAACCTCTCTCTGTATAAAACATCCAGCATGAGAGTGAGTCAAAGCACATTTGAGCACAACTTCTCTTGAATCATCTGGCATTTGCAAATATTACACATGAATTTAGCTAGATAACATTTGTTCCTCAACTGCAAATAATAGCTTCTCAGTCACCTCAGTTATGGAAAGACATAAAATTTATTCCAGAATATGCAAAAGTATTCAACATTTAAATGATTGTCCATATGTAGATTATATTTCTAAATACCTTCTAAAACTTACCTTAATTTACTGTATGCAGGTAGATCATGTAATGTTTAGAAGAAGAGCAAAAATGGCAAAAAAATAATACTCAGTTATAATGTATACACACTATGAAAATAAACCTACCAAAGCAGTACCATTTCTCATTTGCAGTGCAGCAGTACCATTTCTCATGACTCCCCAGCCTTCCAAAACACTTTAGAGTGGAATAAGAAAAGAAAGCAGAGCATTCTAGTTAACCTTTATTTGACGGGGTTTTGTTACAATATATATTTCAGCCTGCCAATATATAGCTCCTGAGGTCCAAAACCAAAACAGATAATTTCTAGATCAGTTGCTGGTGAATTATGATCTGAGAAAATAGCAGCTGTACCACCTCACTTAGACAGAAGAATTCTGCTTATTTGACAAGTACTGACAAATTCTAAACAATGAAAACCCTCATTTGTTATTAACTTAGGTGTATTTACAGAGCTTTAAAGGAATCATTGGCAATATCTCCTTACAACTGCATCTAGTACAAAAATATTAGTCTGAAAAAGTAATGACAATCTGAAGCTTTCATAAAAAGCTTTTCAATTTTGATTAGAGAATAAAAAAATCCTTGATTCCCAACAACTCAAAGTAATAAAAGATCTAAAGCCATGTAAAATTTGGGCACAGATGACTGCAATCTTCCAACCTGAGTACATGCAGAATTCTACTAAAGCACAACCTCCACATGAGATTTTAAATAATGTCATTTTGATTTAATATTCCATGTCTCAATAGACAAGTAGGTGGCATTGTCAAGGAAATTACAGTCTAAGGGTTAGCCAACCTTAAATCTTAAAAATAATTATCCATTTAAAAACTGCTGAAGGAAAGAGGGTGCAGAAGGTAGTTTTCAAGCCATATTATATGAAAGGAAACAAGTCTAACTGACAGTTTCAGTCCCACATTAATTGTTCACAGAGAGGTATTAAGGTATTTACATATATCCTCTGTACAAAAGGTATACAATATCAAGTATGCATGGGCATATACAAAAAAATCATTTTGTGCATATTTAAATGAAGCAACAAGCCTCTCTGACAAGTGGGTTTTAAACTAGTTCTGGAAAAGACAACCAAGAATTTAGGCCAAATTTTCAATTAGCCTCCGTTTTGTCTGAAGATTTGCATGCACTGCCTTTTGCATGTACAATCCCCACAACTGCATAGGTGCACAGGCGAGTTTGCATGTGCAGACAGGTCACCACACACCTATTCACTCAGGTTGAGTGTGCTAAAATAGGGTTTGTGAGCACCTGGCTGTCCAGATTTATGTAATCAAGTATCAGAGGGGTAGCCGTGTTAGTCTGAATCTGTAAAAAGCACCTTTAAGACTAACAGAAGTATTGGAGCATAAGCTAAGGTTACCATACGTCCGTTTTTTCCCGGACATATCCTGCTTTTCGGCAATCAAACCCCCGTCTGGGGGGAATTGCCAAAAAGCCGAATACGTCCAGGAAAATGCCGGCCGGGCACTTCCCCTCCCGCGGCGGCTCTGCTCCTCCCCTGACTCTTCGGCTCTGTTTAAGAGCCGAGCACTACGGGCTTTGGGCAGCCCCCATGCCTCCGGACTCTGCGCCGCCGGAGCCCGGGAGGGGAAGTGCCCGGCCGGGGGCGCAGGGTCCGGAGGCATAGGAGCTGCCTGAAGCCCAAGCTGGGCGCTTCCCCTCCCGGGCTCCAGCTGTGCTGGAGAAGTGCCGGCCAGGGGCGCAGGATCTGGGGGCTGCCCGGCAAACCGTGAAGCCGGTAGCGCTCGGGCAGCTCTTTTCACGTGGCTGGGAGTGGGAGGGAGGAGGGGGCGGAGTCAGGGCGGGGAAGGGGCGGAGTTGGGGGTGGGCTGGGGTGGGGAATGGGCGGGGCCAGGGCCCCGTGGAGGGTCCTCTTTTTTTATTTGTTAAATATGGTAACCCTAGCATAAGCTTTCGTTGGTGAATGCCCACTTCATCAGACGCAAGGGTCTGACGTATACAGATTTATGTAGTTCACAAAGCTATAAAATGCTGAAATCTCAAGCCTGTTATCTATTCTTACTGGAAGGGAGATTTGTACTGAAAAGTTACTGATCCTTGTGTTGAAATAATATCTAAGAAGAAAGCATTTGGCACTAAAACCAAATGGATGTTACTTTTCCAACTCAAGGATCCATAGTTCTCTATACTGCAAATCCAAGTTCTTTTATAGTTTTTACAGTGCCCTTTTCCACTAAATGTGGTTCAGCTTCACTTTTCTGCTAATTGTTTAAATTCTCAATGTTATATGACTTTCAGTCACTAACAGAATGTCATGAGCTTAGGCCCTCTCTACACTGCTACTCTACAGCGCTGAAACTTTCTTGCTCCGGGGGGGTGAAGTTTCAGCGCTGTAAAGTGGCAGTGTAGACAGTGTACCAGCGCTGGTAGCAATTCCCCTCATGGGGGTGCCACATCTACGCAGCCACATTAAAGTGCTGCTGTGGCAGCGCTTTAACATTGCTAATGAAGACATACCCTCACACACAAACAGAAGGAGAAAAGGTTGATTGATACCTTGAGGTTTCCTGATCATTATGCTTTAATAAATAAATAAATAAATAAATAAATAGGTCTACAATGTACCTAAAGAAAAGCCTATAAAGGAGGGCCTGCGAAGAAGAAAATACCCGAGTGGTCATTATTTTGATACAACAGAGGTTGGTGGAAACAAAGTTACATTATGGGGGGAAATGAATCCTGCAGTGGCCCACATACATCACTACTGTAATTTCATTGAAGTCCATGGATTCATTTGACCCTATGCATTGATGAGCATGCGGGCAGGATCCGGGGATGAGGTGTATAGGCAAAGAGAGTCCTTAGTACTATCATGTCACCAATTTTTAAGCATCATAGAATCAGTCAGCTTTAAGACTTCTCAAAGTAGAGTCTTTAAAGATTTGAGGAGCTAATTATATTATTCGTTTCTGTTGTATCTCCATGATTAAACTGTGATGGACTGCCACCACTGCAAACAATACCACTTTACAGGATTATCTGGGAACTGTGGCACTCTTATTGTTTATACCAGAAATTATGTGCCTGTCTTGGCTGCCAGGTAATTTTATTTCTTCCATTTTGTCTTATAGCTGGATTATGGGAAACTAGTCAGAACTAATTATTGCATTCAGTAGGATAATAGAATTAACTGTACAATATATTAACATCCAAACCATGTCCTATAAGATACAGGAAATACAGACACTCAGTGACTGGCTGCTACAATATTTTAGATAGAAGGAGTACATTCTGTACTTTCAGCAAATTAACTTCTCTCCCTCTTCACAGGTCTCAGTACTCTGGCTGTGAAAATTGATGCATATCTAGCTTCGCTAAATATTAGTTAATTCAAGTTGTTATTGGTGCTTACTCTTACCCTTTGAGTAACTCCTATATTTCCTATGTTTGAGTTCTCAAAAAATCAGTAGTTTAAACCCTAAGCAGCTGGCATAACTCTGGCATAAGACACAACCAGCTAGAATATGCTTTTTTCCTCCAGTACTACTCCAATGAGTTTTTACAGGTGCAGTTGGGCAGATTGACACATTATCTGTAAAGCAGAGTTACCTCTCTGTTTCCAGTGTAATTAACAGCAAGCTGTATAACTATATTTTCTTGGTGTTAGCCCTGGTCTACACTACAGGGTTAGATCGAATTTAGCCATGTTAGGTCGATTTTATAATGAATGCGTACACAAGCAACCCTGTTCCATTGACCTAAAGGGCTCTTAAAATCAAATTCTGTACTCCTCCCAAGCGAGGGGAGTAGCGCTAAATTGACCTTGCTGGGTCGAATATGGGGTAGTGCGGATGCAAATCGACGTTATTAGCCTCTGGGAGCTATCCCAGAGTGCTCCAATATGACCGCTCTGGACAGCACTTTCAACTCCGATGCACTAGCCAGGTACACAGGAAAAGGCCCGGGAACTTTTGAATTTCATTTCCTGTTCGGTCAGCGTGGCAAGCTCAGCAGCACAGGTGACCATGTAGTCCCCCCAGAATCGCAAACGAGCTCCAGCATGGAGCAAACAGGAGATACTGGATCTGATTACTGTATGGGGAGAAGAATCTATGCAGGCAGAACTCTGATCAAAAAGAAGAAATGCCAATATATATGCCAAAATCGCACAGAGCATGATGGACAGAGGCTACAACAAGGACACACGAAAGTCAAGGAGCTCAGGAAAGCCTACCAGAAGACAAAGGAGGCAAACGGTCGCTCTGGGTCAGAGCCCCATACATGCTGCTTCTATGATCAGCTGCATGGCATTCTGGGGGGGGGGGAACCCTACCACTACCCCACCACTGTCCGTGGACACCTGCAAGGGGGGAGTCTCATGCAACACAGAGGAGGATTTTGTGGATGAGGAAGAGGAGGAGAAGGAGAATGCGCAGCAGGCAAGCGGTGAATCCGTTCTCCCTGGCAGCCAGGACCTTTTCATCACCCTGGAGCCAATACCCTCCCAAGGTGGGATCCCAGACTATGAAGGCGGAGAAGGCTCCTCTGGTGAGTGCACATTTGTAACTACAGTACAGGGTTTAAAAGCAATAGTGTTTAATGTTTGATTTGCCCTGAAGACTTGGGATGCATTCATGGCCAGTACAGCTACTGGAAAAGTCTGTTAACATGTCTGGGAATGGAGCGGGAATCCTCCAGGGACATCTCCATGAAGCTCTCCTGGATGTACTCTGAAAGCCTTTGCAGAAAGTTTCTGGGGAGGGCTGCCTTATTTCGTCCTCCATGGTAGGACACTTTACCGCACCAAGCCAGTAGCAAGTAGTCTGGAATCATTGCAGCACAAAGCATGGCAGCGGATGGTCCTTGGTTTTGGTCGCATTCAAGCAACATTCGGTCTATATCTTTCTGTGTTAGCCTCAGGAGAGTGATATCATTCATGATCATCTGGTTGAAATAGGGGAATGTTTGTAAGGGAACAGTAAAAGGACCCTGTTCTTGCTGGGGTGTTTGCGCTTGGCTAAAAGGGATCATCCTTGAGAATAGCCATGCGGTGGGAGGAGGGGTGAAGTGATCATCCAAAATAGACACACAGAGGGGTGGGGGGAGGTGTGTGCTGCACATCCACCTGAAAACCACAGCCCCTCCTTTTAAATGGCAAACCCAACTGACAGTGCTTGCTATGGGAAAGGAGGGCGCTGCAGTTTGAAAACATTTCCACATGTTATCAAGGCATTAGAAGCCAAACCCGCGTACCTGTTGGCTTACCATGGCTGCCTGTAAACCGAATTCTGTTGCCCAACCATGTCTGATGTGTCACCAAACCGGCGGGCGCTCAATATAAAAGGCAAAATGCGACCTTATACCTAAAGCACATGTGCTGTCTCCTGTGAATTGCTTGATTTGTTCTCAGAAATGTATCATCTTAAATTTTACTCTCCCTTTTCATCCCCCCGCAGGTGCAAATGTTTCTATGCTCCCCCTATCACTCGTGATGACATGTTTTCCGAGCTCATGCAGTCCTCCTGCACTGATAGGGCACAGCTAAATGCATGAAAGCATTCAGTGGCAGAGTCCAGGAAAGCATTAAGTGAGCACGATAAGAAGAGGCAGGATGCAATGGTGAGGCTAATGGGGGAGCAAACGGACATGCTCAGGCATCTGGTGGAGCTGCAGGAAAGCCAACAAGAGCACAGACCGCCGCTGCATCCACTGTACAACCACCTGCCCTCCTCCCCAAGTTCCATATCCTCCTCACCCAGACGCCCAAAAACGCAGGTCGCGGAGGCTCCGGGGACCCAGCCACTGCACTCCAGAGGATGGCCCAAGCAACATAAGGCTGTCATTCAAACAGTTTTGATTTGTAGTGTGGCTACAATAAGCAATGTGGCCTTGTCCTTCCCTTGTCCCCTCATCCCCTACCCCACCCGGGATACCTTATCAGTTATCTCCCTCTTTAAAAGAAAGAAAAAAAAAGAAAAAGAAAGCATGGTTTCAAAACAATAGTGACTTTATTTCCTTTGCCAGATGTGATCGAAGGGGGAAGGTGGTTGGCTTACAGGGAGTTAAAAATCAACAAAGGGGGTGGGTTTGCATCAAGAAGAAAACACACACAACTGTCACGCCGTAGCCTGCCCAGTCATGAAACCGGTTTTCAAAGTCTCTCTGATGTGCAGCGTGCCTACCTGTGCCCTTTTAATTGCCCTGGTGTCTGGCTGTTCAAAATTGGCAGCCAGGCGATTTGCCTCAACCTCCCACTCCACCATAAATGTCTCCCCCTTACGCTCACAGATATTATGAAGCACACAGCAAGCAGTAATAACAATGGGAATACTGGTTGCGCTGAGGTCTAACCTAGTAAACAAACAGCACCAGCGAGCTTTTAAACTTCCATAGGCACATTCTACCACCATTCTGCATTTGCTCAGCCTATAGTTGAACTGTTCCTTACTACTATCCAGGCTGCCTGTGTATGGCTTCATGAGGGGTACACAGGGGTAGGCTGGGTCTCCAAGGATAACTATTGGCATTTCAACATCCCCAACAGTAATTATCTGGTCTGGGAAGTAAATCCCTTCTTGCAGCTGCTCAAACAGCCCGGAGTTCCTAAAGATGCGAGCGTCATGCACCTTTCCCAGCCATCCCACGTTGATGTCAGTGAAACATCCCTGGTGATCCACCAGTGCTTGCAGCACCATTGAGAAGTACCCCTTGTAGTTTATGTACTGGTTGGCAAGGTGGTCCGGTGCCAAGATAGGGATATGCATTCCATCTATCGTCCTACCACAGTTAGGGAAACCCATTACAGCAAAGCCATCCACTATGACCTGCACACTTCCCAGAGTCGCTACCCTTGATAGCAGAACATTGGCTTCTTGAATCATAGCAGTCCCCACAGTAGATTTGCCCACTCCAAATTGATTCCTGACTGACCGGTAGCAGTCAGGCATTGCAAGGTTCCACAGTGCTATCACCACTTGCTTCTCAACAGTCAGGGCAGCTCTCATCTTGGTATTCCTGCGCTTCAGGGTGGGGGAAAGCGACTCACAGAGTTCCAGGAAAGTGGCCTTATGCATGCGAAAGTTTCACAGCCACTGGAAATCATCCCATACCTGGAACACTACGTGGTCCCACCGGTCTGTGCTTGTTTGCCAGGTGTTCCACTGTATCAACCAGCCCCACTGCTGCCATGATGTCCCAATTGCCACAGCCCATGCTTTCAGGAACATCTGTGTACATGTCCTCATCACAATTGTCCTCATGCTGCTGTCTCTTAGCCAGGTTCTGCACGTACTGCAGTATAATGCGCGAGGTGTTTACAATGCTCACAGCAGCAGTGAGCTGAGCAGGCTCCATTCTTGCCATGCTATGGTGTCTGCACGGGTAACCCAGGCAAAAAGGCGCGAAATGATTGTCTGCAGTTGCTTTCATGGAGGGAGGGGAGAGTGACGACATGTACCCAAAACCACCTGCGACAAAGTTTTTGCCCCATCAGGCACTGAGCGCTTAATCCTTAATTCCAATCGGCAGCGGCGACTGTGGGAACTGTGGGATAGCTTCCCACAGTGCACTGCTCCGTGAGTCGATGCTAGCCAACGTAGTGAGGATGCACTCTGCCAACTTAATGCGCTTAGTGGGGACATACACAATCGACTGTATAAAATCGATTTCTAAAAATCGACTTCTATAAAATTGACTTAATTTCGTAGTGTAGACATGCCCTTAGTGTCTAATTCTACCCATTGTATTTTGTAGTCTTTACAAAGGTGCCTCTCTCTTTGGTATCTACTGTAGCTAAAAGTTACTGGTAGATTTTAGTGGGTTAGATGCAGGGCTAGATGCAGGCAACCCAGGTGACCACGTGGGGTGCCAGGCTTGGGGGGACGCGAGGCTCGGGGTGCTGGGTTTTTTGTTAGCTACAAAAGGGAAAATAGAACGTTTAAAGTAAAACGTTTCAGGTATTCCATATGTGGATTCATTTTTTCCACTAACCTCCTAGAATGTTCTGGACTTTTGTAGAATCTTGTGGAACCTTCCAGACTTTGAGAACTATATTTTCCTGAAATTTCCCAGAATGTTATCAGCCACGCCCTCCTGGGTATATGATGGATGGAGCACCTCCAGTCAGTCAGTGAGATAGAAGAACAAAGTGATAGCCCAGTAGCAATATTGTGAACCTTGTTTTATTGTGCAATTGTGAAAGTGTGCTTGTGTTTTAAGACTTCAAGAGTGTAAGTAGTGACTAATAAAGACATATATAATGAGACGCCAGAGATATTTATCTACTCAACAATATAAAAGAAATACTGTTACGTCTTTTGCCATGCTTAACGCCTAATGTCTGATGACTTTCTAAGACTGTGGAACATAGACTTTTGCTCTCCCTAATACTGTCTGTTTTCCCCCACAGAAAATAAAAGATGCCCCGAAGAAGCCTTCAGGAGCGCAGTATAAGAAGTGAAAAGCTCAATTACAATCTAGTTTGCAGCAAGGGGAAAATTTGATGGGAAAATATCTGAAACAGAACAACATAGACTGGGCTTTAGGCAGTAGTGATCATGCAGAAGAAACTGAGGAGCAAAGCTTAAAATGATGGAAGTCTTATTACTAAGGAATTAGCAGGTTTACCTGAAGATAAGGAATGGAAATGTGAGAAAAGTGATGGAGAATCATCCAATTTTCCTGGTGGGGTAAAGGAGAGTGATGATAAAAAAGAATGTGGCTCACATGAAAAGGAGAGAGTAATGACAGAGAAAAATCTGGTTTACATAAAATGAGAGAAACGATAAAGAAGAATCAGTCTCACATGATGA
Source organism: Trachemys scripta elegans (assembly GCF_013100865.1). NCBI lineage: Eukaryota > Metazoa > Chordata > Testudines > Emydidae > Trachemys > Trachemys scripta. The sequence continues at coordinate 34,353,991 of NC_048310.1, read as the reverse complement.
CAGAAGCAGCAGTGAGAAAAATTGCACACCACAAATCGATACATCAGAGCTTGCTTTATGGGCAGCAATCCTAAACTCTTCAGATATTGATCATACAATTTTGAATGGGCCGGGCAAAATCGAGGATATGACATTTCCAGTAAATGAGTAGAAGTGACACTTCTCAAAGTCACACTGCAAAAGAATGCTTAACAATGGTGAGAAACTGAATTGGCGTTGGCTAGTTTACTTGAAATCAACTAACAAAGTGTTCGTTTTTTGTTGCAAAATATTTGACAAGAATGCCAAATCATTGCTTGCGCTTTCTGGGTACAATTACTGACATAACTTAGCCGATGCTCTGAAGCAACATGAAAAGTCACCTGGCCATTTTACGGCCTACTCCAAATGAATGGGGGTCAAGTCCAGGCTCAAGCTGAATAAATGCATAGGCCCAGAAAACCAGCGCATTATTAATGTAGAAACCGAGCATTGGAGGAACGTGCTCGAGCATATGAGCTCAATTATCCTCTTACTTGCAAATAATAATTTGGCTTTCTGGGGCTTGTCAGATAAGTTGTTCACGGAACATAATGGTAATTTCCTTGGTTTGGTAGAGCTCTGTGGGAAATACGACAATGTCATGCGTGAGCATCGATGTCGAGTAGTTCGTAAAGAAGCTATGGGCCCTTACTGCAGCAAAACAATTCAAAATGAATTATTGACCTTATGGCAAGGAAAATGTTCGATAACATATTGATGTGACTTGTGACTAAAGCGAAGTACTACGATGTAATAATGGACTGCACTCCTGACATTAGTCACAGTGAAAAAATGTCATTTACAGTAAGATTTGTTGACGACGAGGATGACTGTATTCAAGTAAAGGAACACTTTATCTGTTTCTGGTGTGTGGATAGCTGTGAGAATTCTTACGCTGCCGGTCACAGTCGCGAGTGGTGAGCACAGCTTTTCAAAGCTCATGGTCATTAAAACATCTTCGATTGATGATGGCCGACGAAAGACTGACATGGCTTGCTATTTTATCACTTGAAAATGCCATTGGCCAGACTTTGGAGTACTCTGATGCTGTGCATCAATTTATGAGGGGAAAAGGCGAGAAAAGCGACCTTTTGAACTAAAGGACTAGGGTTAATATTCTAAAGCTGTCACACCTACTGCAACACTATTTAATATTGGTCCACCCAATATTGATGCACAGTTCAATTTCTTGATGTTAGTACATTTCAGTTATTCTTAAAATTAAAAAGTTTTATAAGCTTAGAGGAAACGATTATTTTTATTTGCTTATATGGCAAGAATAAATACAGATTTATAGATCCTAGCGTACAAATTTATCGTCTTATAGGACAGGGATAAATCATGCATGCAAATCAAGCAAAGTCGTTAAATGGGCTATAAATGCAATAAAAAAATAAGGTAGTCAAAAGTTTAACAAATAGAAGGGGTCCCAATGACGCTCCTTTCCTGGGGCGCCATTTGGTCTAGGATCAGCTCCGGTTAGATGTACGTATGAATTCACACCAGCTGGCCCTGGCCCAAGGTCCCTCTTGGCCATAAGTCTGATGGAGTAAGGTAGATGTTAGAGAAGGTTGCTCAGGTACCTCAAATCTTGGCCTTATGGGATCAGGGCTTGTGATGGAGATATTCAATATATAGTCACAATCTAGACAGACTAGGTCATTGATGTAATATTTCTTTACTATCAGGCATTGTTCAAATTGTTAACTTATTAAACTTATTAAAGTTATAATGACAACTTTCACAAATACAAATGACAAATAGTTGGTCATCCAAAGGGAAGGCTTTATATTTAACTGGAACATTTAACAAGATTGTTAAATTTGTGCTCATAGAGTGAAATTTTCCCCCAGGAAGGAGTCCTTAAAATAGGGTTAAAGCAGTGCATATGCTTTCTGCTAGCCCTCTGTACAAGAGATAATTATACATAAAGTCCAAGATCCTCAAAGATATTTAGGCTCCTAACTTCCATTGAAATAAATATTTCTGGCAATCTGGGCCAACGTGCTTATTTGTCCTGTTTTAAAAAAAGAGGTAACAGACACAGAGATTTGCCCAAGATCACATAAAGAAAAATCACTGGCAGCATTAGGGATAGAATCCAGATCTCTTGACTCCTAGGTCTTGTGTTCAATCCATTACACCACATCAAGGATTCTAGTATGCATAGAAAGCAGTAATAAATCTCTTTAGTCTCTAGACTGAGTGAACTCGAGGTTTAAAAAAAATTATGAACCAAAAATATATTGTTGATTTAAGAGTCAGGCCTTCTAAAGAATAATTGTGAGGGTTCAGATACAGACAGGAATTAGAGGAAAAGAAAATGGCTGAGATTAAACCATTACTTTGCATTAGCCTTTGGAAACAAAGACAGCAGACCTTTGAAAAATTAAATTTACAGAAAAAGAAAAATGAAGAATCAAGAAGTGAATGATAGAAGCAGAACTGACTTGTGAAAGGTACAGAACCTTTCAAACAGACATACTAAAAATAGGACATGTTCCAGAGAGCTAACTGAAGTGGGGATACAAATAAGATGCTCTCAAGTATTCATGTGTCTCGACAGAATTATCTGATTTAGATTAGGTAATGATGGGAAAGCTGACAACTCACTGGAATGTCACTATTCAAGAGGGTTAAGAGGGGAGTTAAAAAAAAATCACATAAGGTGGCCATACTTCAATGGAGATTTGGACATCTGAATATAAAACAGTGAAGTTCAGATTCCAAGCAGGCACACTGAAAGGCCTTAAATCCAGAAATGGCAGTTTTAACATAGCAGCTGCCCCATTTCATTTGTCTTTCAGTTACCGGCAGCAATGAGTGAAAGGTGCAAAACTAGATTATATAGAAAGCCTGATAATCAATAGTCAGAAGCTGCAGTGTATGAAATCTTAATATTGTCTGGGAAGAGACTAGAGAGACATTTTCCGGTATATCAAGGAGAAATTAATTACAGGTGATGGGGGATGGGATTACTGCTGTATAAATTACTAGTTGAACTTCATCTGAAGCATATGGTCAATTGTTTCTACTACAGCAAGACTTGAAAGAGTGCAGAAAAGATCAGGCATGTTCAAACCATCTCCGCAAAAAGAGAAATGATGTAAATTAGCCTGCTTTTTTTAATGTTTGAAAAAAAATAAGAGCATAAATGAAACAGAACCAATCCTAGTGAATTCTTCACACTTGGAAAATATACTCAAGCACAACATGCATTGTGTAGAAACAGGGGAGACAGAACTGAGGGACTGATTCACTGCTAAAATCAATGGGATTCCTCTGAGGAATTTTGTTATTTGTTCATTTATATCGGACTCCTTGTGTCAGTGATTAAGTGAGATCATAGAATGTCTTGGGGAAAAAGCTTTGATCTAATCAGCCAAAGGTGGTCCACATGCATGTAGAACTATTTTGTAACACTTGCTGGGAGTATAAACTCTTCACCAGTTTCCTTCCCAGTGCGGAATATTTATATATATATAAAAAAAACATATCACACTAAATAGGAATCCTTCCAGAATTGGGTAGGTCTATCTGAACATCCTACAAGGTGCATGAGGTGTGTGATTAAATTTTGGTAAGTTTCCCTTCTCTCGCTCACTATTTTCCTTCCTCTCACCTTTTCTTCTCCCTCATCCCACCCACCTTCCTCTTGGATATATGGCAGTAGTGGGGCTTTGAACGCAGCAGCCTCCAGTGGCCCCACTTGCATCAGCTGTTTGGCTATAGCAGCAGACCTACCCCTCTTTGAAATGGCAGTACGTCAAAGTCCACTATGGAAGTTTTACTGCTCAGTAATAGGGTCCACATGGAAACTTAGCACATGGAAGCCTAGCACACTGTACGCTTACATCCTGGCTTGCTGCACAATAAGTCGTCATGTAGACAATCCCTTAGTGTCAAGGAAAGGAGCCTGCTATTGGCAGACAGACCTGTTGCAGCTAAAAATTTGCAATTGTAGCTACTTAGTCTGTAGCTCACACTCTCTGTGGGAAATTTTGTTTGGATGATTAATACCTTATAAAAATGGTCTATGGGAGAGAAACACTTTAAATGTTTAGAAGTTAGACATGGAGGAATGTTATGAGATCATACACCGATATGCACAATGCTTGGCTCTTGGCACTCAGCTGTACTACAAACACCATTAAGGGACTTTTAGTGCACACCAGAATGGTCTACACAGACCAGCTAATGTGCAACATGTTGGTGCAAACTTTAAAATTCACACCCTTTTAGTGCACATTGCCGGACTATGTAGACAAGTCCTCAGTATTTAAAAGGAGACTTCACATTGTACTAGAGAAGTTCATAAACACCTGAAAGTATATACAAATCTTGCAGGCCTCATACAATGTCTTACAACAGCCAGAACTTTCATAAAATATTTGTGACCTCACTGTTTCCCTAACTCTCCTGCTGCAATGCACAGATTCTAAAAGTTAGCCATGGCAACCTACACATACAAGTTTTCACTAGCCTACTATCTGTAACTGATACTTTGACACACAAAGCTACCTTTTGCTTTCATTTGCTTCTCTTCACAGTTTGCCATGTTTAGCTCTTCACATGAAAGATACCATCAAGCCAGTCCCAAGAGAGAAACCTAATCAAACGAAACTTCCCTTCAGAAGCAATTCTCTGCTGATAAACAGGTCTCATATTGGGAGGCATATGCTATTGCAGCATCTGCACACCGCCCATCAGATAAGCTAGGAAGGCTTGAATTGTAGGATCCATTTTCTCCAGTTTCAAGGTTTAATGCAAGTCTTAAATTATTTTGAAATCGGAAACAGTTTACTTTTAAAACAGCATCTACCATCCTAAAGGATCCTAGATTACCATATAAGCTAGAAGCTATAGCCACCAAACGCTAGTGAGCTTAGTGCCTACTAAATCAAGTAGTTCCATTAGTGTCAAGATGGGCTCCATGTATGTACAGGATTGATTTCACCAACCAGCAAAATGCTAATACCTTTGGGATAAAATGCAGCAGCTGTTTAACAGTGTGCAACAATTTAAAACAAAGCAAAGAATATCAGAACCCATTGAAATGGCAGGAGAAATGTAGGCAGGCAAGATGTAATTAGTTTTGGAGCTGGGACCAAATCCTAATTTGAGTTACTAAGCCTTCTGCTCATGCAAGAAGTGCCATAGGCTCTTAAATAATCACCAGTGGTGAAGATATCAAATTTACTGTCTTTTAGATGAGACACAAACTATTAAGCTATAAGATGCCAGTTACATATGTATGTGCGTTACGTAGCATAGTTTGAGTTAAACTTTGAGGAGTTTATTTCCAATAAATAACTTTAGTGACAAGTTTGAAGGAAATCTGTTACTACACAATAAAGATATTCAGAGGCAGAATTACCACTCAAACAAAAAAAACGACAGTTATGGTCAATATTTCCCTCAGAAGAAGTGTCCCATATTGTAGAAACATGTTTATTTAGGCCAAAATCCTGCTATGAGTTACTCAAGAGTAACTCGGGCAAGACTTCCATTGAATGCACGAATTGGACATAAGGAAGTTTCTTCCATTTTCAAAATAGGTTGGTTTGTGAAGGACACATTGGTTTACACAGAATGCTGAAATGCACGTGTTATTTGCATGGGGGGGGAAAAAGTCAGAAATAACCATCAGGTTTATCTGACTTGACTACAATATTTAAACTTGAAAGTGTTGTATATCAGTTTGAGTGAATTGCATTAGTATTTTAGTACATGTTCTACACATTTCCCGAATGAAAAGTAAACAAAACAATCTACACGTTAAGCTGGCATTCGTTATATAGCCCTTCTTTCTGGAAAGATACAGAGGTCATCACTATTTACTGAATTACCATATGCAATGCCATATGCCTCCTAGTAAATTTGTAAATAGATTGGCGGTTGCCTAGATTTTTCAGACTGAGAGGAATGACAATTTTAAGTTAGCAGGCATTTTGAAACGCATATTTAGTACCTTTTGGCAGAACTTGCTCGCGTTGCTAACTTCAGCTACGCTGATCACCCCTCCATAGTTTAATAATATGCAATCAACATTTGTAGCCCTCAAACCCAAGAACAGCTTTCTAGAGGGAAGTGTATATGATGTTTTATAGTCTTGTGAAGTAATGTTGAGGTAGAGTAGAAATGATGGCCCCACTGAAGTTAACAGGGCCAGGATTTCACCTACACTGCGTATCACTGAGCTGTACCTTCACAAAATCTTAGGTTGAAACAGGTCACTGGGAACGCATATTGTTTCTTTTGTACCTACCAGGGCAGATTTATTCTTATTCAGAGAGCCATTATTTAAGCCCTCAGAATAAGGTTTAAGGAGGACTCAAATGTTGCACAGAGGTGCATTTTACTCAGTGCATAGACTGTTTACATGGGTCAGATTAAGATCACTTCAGCCTACAACTCAATGTTTATGCATAGCACGAGGGATACAAACTATATAGTGAGGTGCCCAACCTACAGCTTTTGGGGTGCTCTACTTCCTCTGATTAGTTAAATCACTTCTAATTTATGACCAACTTACAATCAATCACTTTAAGATACTTTACAGAACTCAATGGGCCCTAAAAAGTATACTTTGCCACATAGAGCATCATTGGACCGTAAACTGAACAAAGATGAGCTCAGAGGATGCATTTGGGTCTGAAGGCTTTAGAAAGATGACAGCTTCAATAAAATGTGTCCTCTTTAGACAATCTACTAATAATTTTAATTCCTCTGTTATGGATACTACAATTGACTGCTTCTTGTACCCTTCTTCAGTCCGTCGCCAGTACTTGGCAAATTTGCTTGGCTAGCTAGGAATGTGAGGGAGAAGTACTCAAACTCCCCTCTCACCCAAATTTAATAGTACAAAAATATTGTGCATAAAGCCTCAAGGTTTGGCTGCATAGATCATTGCAAATCCAAATGCCTGAATTGCCCCAAAACATATACTTATTAGGGCTTGTCATCAGCCCAGGATCAGTTTTGGGCAGTAACATTTAAATCAAAGTTTCATCCTGAAGGATCCAATGCAAGTGCATATGCAAGCTATACACATGGATAACTTCACCCATTAAAAAGCAACAGAGGGTCCTGTGGCACCTTTAAGACTAACAGAAGTATTGGAGCATAAGCTTTCGTGGGTGAATGCCCACTTCATCAGACGCAAGTAATGGAAATTTCCAGAGGCAGGTATAAATCAGTATGGAGATAACGAGGTTAGTTCAATCAGGGAGGGTGAGGTGCTCTGCTAGCAGTTGAGGTGTGAACACCAACGGAGGAGAAACTGCTTCTGTAGTTGGATAGCCATTCACAGTCTTTGTTTAATCCTGATCTGATGGTGTCAAATTTGCAAATGAACTGGAGCTCAGCAGTTTCTCTCTGGAGTCTGGTCCTGAAGTTTTTTTGCTGTAAGATGGCTACCTTTACATCTGCTATTGTGTGGCCAGGGAGGTTGAAGTGTTCTCCTACAGGTTTTTGTATATTGCCATTCCTGATAGCTGACTTGTGTCCATTTATCCTCTTGCGTAGTGACTGTCCAGTTTGACCAATGTACATAGCAGAGGGGCATTGCTGGCACATGATGGCATATATAACATTGGTGGACGTGCAGGTGAATGAGCTGGTGATGTTGTAGCTGATTTGATTAGGTCCTGTGATGGTGTTGCAGGGGTAGATATGTGGGCAGAGTTGGCATCGAGGTTTGTTGCATGGGTTGGTTCCTGAGTTAGAGTTGTTATGGTGCGGTGCGTGGTTGCTGGTGAGAATATGCTTAAGGTTGGCGGGTTGTCTGTGGGCGAGGACTGGCCTGCCTCCCAAGGTCTGTGAAAGTAAGGGATCATTGTCCAGGATGGGTTGTAGATCACTGATGATGCGTTGGAGAGGTTTAAGCTGAGGACTGTAGGTGATGGCCAGTGGAGTTCTGAACTAACCTCGTTATCTCCATACTGATTTATACCTGCCTCTGGAAATTTCCATTACTTGCGTCTGATGAAGTGGGCATTCACCCATGAAAGCTTATGCTCCAATACTTCTGTTAGTCTTAAAAGTGCCAGAGGACCCTCTGTTGCTTTTTACAGATTCAGACTAACACGGCTACCCCTCTGATACGTCACCCATTAAGTAAGTCATCTTTGGGGTGGAACACAAAAACTGTTTAACACAAAGGAACACTACATAACAGTTGGAATGAAGAATGCTGTAATTCAACAGAAACTACTAATGTAGTTGGAATTTGGCCCAGACACCCCACTGTTACGAGAAGTGCCATGCGCTCTTCAATGACTGCAAGCAATCAGCTCTCTGTTTTAAGACATCTTGAAGTAGGTCTCTAAAGGTGTGCAATGTCTCCTTTCATCATGGTGGGAGCATACAAGCGCCACCACCTGAATCAACACATCAGCAACATTTAGACGGGGGATCTCTTAGCATTAGCCAAGTAGTGATCCAGCTCAATGTTGCTTAGCTTGTGAAATAGGATAGGATGATACCATAAGGTGGAATGGCTGTAAGCTTATGTAGGAGATAACTTTTCAAAGCTGCCATTCCAAAAGGGCAATAGAATTGTACAGTTCACAATACATTTTAAATGATTCCTGTTGCAAAATGTAAGTTAAAATGAGGTATTATCTATTGCACAACCAAATATGTTGCATATATATATATATTGTACAAGCACAAACACGGCACAGTATACCAAAAACCTTAACTAGAATGGATTAAGAAAATCAGCACCTCATATCCACCTGTGAACAGACCTGCATTTTACACCATCAGCCCTTCAGATATGCAACAGAGCATCAGTGCTGCATGACTTTGTATGACAATGTCTGACTGAAATAACCTGGTTAGTGATGCCCCTGTGAAATATCCAATGAATTCACCTACAGACAGTTTCATTTTAGTTTCATACTTAGTAATTCTCCCCCTGCAGCACACAAAAATCCTTTCATATTACACTCACCAAGTCTGCTTTTTCTAACTGTAAAGGGATAGTGTTTTATTCTGCTTTGCTTCACAATGTGGAGCGGCCACTTCCACTCAATAGGTTTTGAAGCACAAACATAAATACTAAACTATTTTCTCTATTTGCAACCTATACATCTTCTTAATTTGCCTGGATTCCTTACACTTTCAGGTAATTTGAATATTTTGCTCTTATATATGTGCCTGCGGGATTTCAACCCAGCTTTGAATTTTGTGACCTCAAACTTCATGGGTGAAATTAACTATGGGTAAAATTTTGAGGGTGCAATTATCTGAGGATGCAAGTGATGGGACTTAGCCATTTAATTGTCTGGTCTATGGTCAAAATTGCTGGTACAAGTTTAGATGCAATTTTTGAAAAATTTGAACCATAACATCCTATTAACAACAATGGTTGTTCTGTATTCTGCAGCATTGTTGCCATCTCTTGCCATATTTGCTTTTTCTTAAAGCCTAGTTCCTGGAATCATGTGACTCTTCATTCTTTTAACGAGGTGTCTAGCCCTCATGATTTCAGAGAGAAGCTGGAAATCACAAAACTTACAGGCTCAAATGCCAGAAGGCAAACGAAAAGGCTCAGGAGTTATTTAAAATTTCAGTGTAGGCTGCTCATTTTGGGGAATCTTACTTTTAATGCTGAGAGTTGACAGTACTATAGTTAGGGCACTAGCATGGGACTTAGGAAGTCTATGACAGAGCAAGTCACGTAACATCTCTGAAAAATGGGGATATTATGTCCATACTTCACAGAGATGTTTAAGGATAAATACATTAAAAGACGGTGAAACACCGAGATCTACTGATAAAAAGCACTATACAAGATGTAGGTGTTACATAAAATAAATTTGAATTGTACTGTTTTTCAGCGCTTATCCTTCTGAATGTGTACATACTGGCCATGGCACTATGTTCCAGTTAAGTGTCCTGCTTGCAAGACAAATCCCTACTGAAGTCAATGGAAACTTCACTTTTGACTTCAATAAGGCCAGAATATGTCCATTGGTCTTTTCTATTTAGTATTTTCTTTTTCTAAAAAAATAAATCAGTTATTTACCCTGCTATTACTTCTGAATGTGCAATTATAATGACATCTATCACTATTCTGTGCAATTGCTTTACCATAAAATCAGTTCCCGTTAGCATCATAGATTGCTTCATAGCTCAGATAGAAGACACTGGACTTGTTTGTGCGTGGAGAACAGAGTAATCAGGAGACGGCCCAGAGCATCTGCTAAAGAATTATCATCTTTGGAAAAAACACTTAAGACCTTGTCCCCAGAAATAAAAAGTTGCGCTGTTAGCACATTCCCTGTAAACCTCAACATGCTACATTTTTTGGTCTAACACTTTCCCCGCCCATTTTTGGATATGTGAAAATGTAATTTTTGTTTAATCTGATATTAACTCCTGGCTTATCCAAATGTAGATGATTCTTATTAGACAAAGCACATTTCATTTCAGAGGATAAATTTAAAGCCTTTTAATACATTCGCATGTAAGAAATTAACTTACATAAAACTGCTTACTAATAAATGGGTGTAATTTAAATGCATTTATCCTGCCCCTGAGCAAGTACCAATTTGTAATCAATTGGTCCCAAGTTCCTAAAATCCTCAGTTAGGAAAACACAGTATAAAGACTTACGTAGAAGAGTTCCACTCCAGCATAGTCACCAGAGTTCAGGGTACTCACCTTCTCACAGGATCAACCCCTTAATCGAGCGAGTAGTCAATGTTTGCTTCGTCTAATTATTCAGTAAATTCAAAGTGTGAAAGCACTTGCCCTGTGAGGTTTTGTTACTGTCTGTTGTTCCCTTTGACTAATTATATGTTTTGCAAGCAGGATTCTTTATTCATAAGGTACAATGCAAATTAGTGTGATGTATGACTCCACTGATTCTAGCCTCAGACTTTTAGTTTCAATAAACATAATAAGTGGGTTGTATTGTAATTATCTGTAGAGATCTCATCTTGATATAGCGTTCGGTAACAGACTATACCTATACAATAAGCCACATTACAAGTTTGGAGACTAGTTCTGCCACAGACAAAAACCTAATATAAAGTTAAGTCTAGTGCAATATAGGTACCTTGAATTTATCCTGAATATGAATGTTAATTTTGAAGGGAATAAAAAAATGTTTAGTATACTAGGGCAAGTAAATTGGGCAAGTTCACAAACTGTTAGCATCAGCTGCCCTGCAAAAAAAAAAAAAAAAAAAAGTTTCACCTTACACAAATCATCCAGCTGAAGCTGCCCTACATCTACCCATTCAATCAAATAACTGTGCACCACCCACCAGCCGCTCCTCAGTTCTGTGCCTTGTAATTTTGTGTCCTCAGTCTCCATCCAGGCCCACATCTTCCCCTTATCCCCACCACACTTCTACTCCCATAGCTCCACAGGCTCATCACCCAACCTATCCCCCATGCCCTGGAGGCTTGGGAGGGAGGCGCTAACCCAGCCCCAGAGGCTTTTCACCCCTACCTCTCCCCAGGGGTAATCCCACAGGGATGGAGATAGAGTAGCCAAGTAATTTTCCTCAGAGAGGAGCAGTAGAGGGAGCAATAGCACCCTGAGCTGCTGGGCATTTTCTATACATGCCCCCCTCCCAAATGAAAATGCTATTGGCTTCTCCCCCATCAAACACTCATTTGGTTCCAGGGGGCAGAGTTGGAGAGCTCAGCTTGCCTCCTGCAGCAGTTCTCATTGGAAGGGCTCTTATGAATGTCCACTCAGGTGGCCTGCAGGCCTGGGAGTTGAGGCTGGAGGTCATCTCTTGTCATGATGAGACTGGATCCAGCAGGGACCAGAATGGCAATAGGCAGAATGGCTGCCCTGCACACACCCATTTGAGGAAGGGATTCCCCACTTTATACACAGGGGTCAGGCTGTGCAGGGGTGCACAGCTGGGGCAGCCAATGGCCCATGGGCATGGCTAACTTACAGGCAATGAAAGGCAGATACGTCTTTACAAGAAAAGCCAGAAGTGGGAGGATGATTGGTAAAGGTTAGCTGTACAGGAAGCAGCCTGCATGGAGGAATGGCCCATAGCCTTTAAACACAAAGCCCTCCTCCCTCATATCTGCCTTTCCTGCTAGAGAGGTTTAGGGGATGCATAAACAAGAGTAGCATCAACCTGTCCGCTAGCCTACCGGTTATATGCTAACAGTTTGTTGGGGCAAAACTGGGCCATTAGTTTCTTTGTTGTATTAATTTTAGGAATTAAACCAGTTCCAAAGAGGAATTTTGGTTCCCACACAAACTATTGCATTGTGTTTTGTTACCTGTGTCTTTCTGATACTGCAGCATCATGATCAAGCTACACAGCCAGACTGTGTCAAACTCAGGAATAAGATGCAGGTAACCTAAGTCCCAGTCTAGATACTATAGCAGTGGTTTTCAAACTTTTTTTCTGGGGACCCAGTTGAAGAAAATTATTGATGCCCATGACCCAGCGGAGCTGGGGATTAGGGGTTTGGGAGGGGCTCAGGGCTGGGGCAGAAGGCTGGGGTGCGGAGATGAGGGCTGTAGAGTGGGGCCGGGAATGAGGGTGTGGGAGGGGACTCTGGGCTGTGGCAGGGTGCAGGAAGGGCTCAGGGTGCAGGTTCTGGGATGGGGTTGGGGATGAGGGGTTTAGGGGCAAGAAGGGGTTCCAGATTTGGGGGGGCTCAGGGCTGGGGCAGGGGTTTGGGGCACAGGGTTGGGGCACAGACTTACCTCCGGCTGCTCCTGGTCAGCGGCGCAGCCGGGGTGCAGAGGCAGGCTTCCCACCTGTTCTGGCACTGTGGACCACACTGCACCACTGAAGCGGCCAGCAGTGGGTCCTGCTCCTAGGCAGAGGCATGCAAGCGACTTCGCATGACTCTCACCTGCAGGCACGCCCCCCCCCCCCACCCCCCATTGGCCGGGAGTGCGGAGGCAGAGCTTGGGGCAGGGGCATCATGTGGAGCCCCATGGACCCCCGCCTAGAAGCCGAATCCGCTGCTGGCTGCTTCCGGGGCCCAGCGCAGTGTTGGAAAGGATAGGCACTAGCCTGCCTTAGCTGCGTAGCACCGCCGCCAGGACTTTTAACATCCCAGTCAGCAGTGCTGGCCAGAGCAAGGTGACCCCGTGCCTGACATGCCATGAGTAGGTCACGACCCACAGTTTGAAAAACACTGTACTATAGCCAAATCCTGCAGTTTTTATTCAACATAACTGGCATTGAGGTGTGCCCAAAGAAGTCTGAGACTTCCATTAACATCAGTCTGAATAAGATCTATCTCTAAGAGCTGCATTATCTGGCACTTCACAGTGAAGTAAGCGGGAATAGATTTTCACTCATAGATTTACTGATGCTTTAGACTGCATTGTTTTTTGTCAAACCAAAGCATATTTCAGAGTAGTTCCGACCTTCAGTTAAATGGGGAAAAAAAAAAAATCAATGCAAATGTTGATTTACACTGTCATGTAATCTCATTAGTGGTTTATTTAAACCCATTTTGTGTACCCAAAAGACTTAAACCTACATAATTATCAAGCTACCCATTCTTTATATTAATTTGTGATCTATAATCTTTTGGAGCCATACTATACTATTATCTAATTAGGTTGCCTGGTCTATGTATTAGAAATTCTTCTGCAACTTGGAAAATGTAGTTATTTGAATATCTGAATGATAATCATTCTTGAACTTCATCTAGTAAATTGACAGTTTTTTTTTTTTTTTTAAACTTCTCTCTTCCCCACTCTCCTTACTTTCCACAGCAATAAGTATAAGGAGGTAAGTATAATAACTCCCGCATAGTCTGAAAGGATCTGACAGCACTTCAAAGAATAAGATTCATCTTCTCACTGTACATTTTTAAAACTCTTCCTATAATGGTACAAATAACTTCTACTTATATTTATAAAGTTAATCAACTTTGAATTTGAGAAATATTTCACAAGTCTGAAAAACACATCCATCTACCCATCAATTGCTAACATTTGGTATTAACAGGAAGTTTGACAAAAAGGGGGAAATGGATTGAATGTTATTCAATGTGAAATAGAATCTTTTAAATGCACATTCTAAATTAAAAGACTCTATTTTCCTAAGAATTATCTTTGGGTGGGATGAAGTTGAAGTCATTAAAACCTCCTTACACCATCCATCTGTACATCTTGGGCCAATTTCTACCAAAACCCAACCTAGACTATCTACAAAATTATTTAACTTCATGATTTTTGTAGAACTAGCAAGTAATTACTGGAACATCAAGGGTCAAGTTTTCCAAAGTGGCCTGTATGTGAAAATGAAGAAATGTTAAAGATCTGATGAAAACTTGCCCCCCAAACTTCTAGTTGATTTGTGGGTACAAGTGTTCTACAGTGTCATTTGCGCCTGCAATTGACAGAGCAGGACTGCAGCTTTAAATTAGAGGCTGTTTGAAAATTCTTCCGTTTATGTTTAACTCTCATTTAAGCCTTTCCTCTATAGAAAGAGCCTTCAAATCAATGTAGTACATGTGCCATGTTTCTCCAGACTTTTCAACTCCTGGACTCCGGCCCTTCACGCTGAGCAACAGGCATTAGCTCACAAAATAGTAGCACTTGTTTTCCATAATCTTAGATGGTCATTTTATGTCTCAATTGATAATTCTGATCCACATATTAATATTCATTTTTAAAATCACATACCACTTTAGAGCCTTTGATCTAGTTCAGGGGTTCTCAAACTTCATTGCACTGCAACCCCCTTCTGACAACAAATTACTACACAACCCCAGGAGGGAGAACCAAAGCTTGAGCCTGCCCAAGCCCTGCCACCCTGGGTGGGGGAGCCAAAGCCCGAGCCCCACTACCTTGGGCAGGGCAGCCAAAGCCCAAAGGCTTCAGCCTAGGGTGACCAGACAGGAAGTGTGAAAAATCAGGATGGGGGTGAGGGGGTAATAGGAGCCTATATAAGAAAAAGACCCAAAAATTGGGACTGTCCCTATAAAATCAGGACATCTGGTTACCCTACTTCAGACACAGGCAGGGGCCTGTAACCTGAGCCCCACTACCCAGGGTGGAAGCCCTTGGGCTTCAGCTTTGGCCCTGGGCCCCAGCAAGTCTAAACCAGCCCTGGCAACCCCATTAAAATGGGGTCATGGCCCACTTCCATTTCTGGTTCTACCTCCTGCGGTGTCTCATCTGTCTTGCTGGTTCCATCACTCTTAATGGTTCTCCTCCTCTGCCTCCGTGCAAGTCATATTGAGCACAAAATAAGGTGTTAGTTTCCTCCTCAAGATCTCCTGAAACAACCACTCCTACACATGCAGGACAGTCTCCATTTCAGTCTTCCACTCCATCCTTGTCATTTGTGGATTCTAGTTTATACTCGTTATTTCCCTTTCAACGAGGCTTGTTTGTAATGACCATCGATTCATCACTTCCAGTTTTAATTCCCTAAAGTTCCTTGGTATTTTACTCTACTTCCACCCACATTTTAGTCTGTGCATCTGACTCCTACATTTTGTTTGCGTGAGCTGAGATCTGACATCAAGGACACTGACTACTCGGTCTTCACAATAATTTAGTTTAGTTCTTTAAGTCATAAGAACCTGACTAGAATGACATCTACTCCTGGTGTTATCTAAGCACTTTACAGTTGTGCATTAAATAATGGGGGGGGGAGAACATGTGACCCATGTTAGTCTCTTTTTCCCAGGTGGCAATCTAGCCCATGTGGTTTTTTTAAACTAATTTAAATTTTTGTCCTGTGTGTTATTAGCACAGAATACAAGAAGTTTCCCTTGCACTTTGAATGGAAGGTGGTGAGGTCTGCTAAATTTTAGATCCTCTAAGAGTTCATTCCACAATCTCAGCTCTCTCTCCTCTCCATGTATCTTCATCTGTGGCCCCACAAAGCCTCAGAATTTTGTTGTCAACCTCCTCCTAGAGGAGAAGGGGGTTGGATGGGATGATTTCTTGCAATCGTGACTGTGGGACTCAATTTTGTGTATTTGTATGTTCATGTCTCCAGGCAGAATTCCTCTGGGTGGTATCTATCAGCTCCCTGGATTCTGTCAAGGAGCTGTGGGCACGATCTGTGGTTCTCTGCTCAGTGTCCCGCTCTAGAACTTTGATTGTAAACCTATGTCCCTCACTCCTGTTACCATTTTTTTCATTTCTTGTCCCCAAGAATTAGTTGATCCATATGTTGTTGTTTTTTTTCTGGTCCTTCCCCTCTGAAAAGCAGGAGACCCTTCTGGTTTACTAGGTAGATCCTTTGGGGATCTGTCACATACCTGGGGACCAAATAGCCTCCCTTCCCCAAGTAAGTTGTTGCCTTCTGAACAAATAAGGTTTGCTCTTACAACAGAGAGTTTAGTTGTGCCAGAGACTAGCATTGTCAACCACAGTCTATATCCAGGACCTTTGGGTGACTTAGGTATCCCCAGGCCTAGACATGATACCACAAATTCTTATATTCCAATTCTCTAATGGGCTGGATACATATTAGGACTGTTGGTTAAATGCAGTGGACAAATTATCTTTTCACTTACACCAGTGCTCTCCAAACTTTTTATGCACAAGATCACTTTTTGAATTTAAGTGCAATCCAGGATCTACCTCGCCTCTTCCCCAAGGCCCCGCCCCTCTCACTTCATTCCCCCCCCCCCTCCGTCGCTCACTCTCCCCCACCCTCATTCATTTTCACTGAGTGGGGGTTGGGGTGTGGGCTCTGGGCTGGGGGGTTCAGAGAGTGGGAGGGGGCTCCAGCTGAGCCTGGGGCAGGGGTCCAAGTTCTAGGAGGGAGTTTGGGTGCAGGAGGAGGCTCCAGGCTGGGGCAGAGCGTTGGGGTGCAGGCCAATGGGAGCTGCGGGGGTGGTGCTTGTAGGCAAGAGCAGCACACCAAGACTACTGCCCCCCCTCGCCCCCAGGGGCTGCAGGGGCGTGCTGGCCGTTTCCAGGAGCGGCATGGGGCTGGGGCAAGCAGGGAGCCTGCCTTAGCCCCGCTGCACCGCCAGACTTTTAGCAGCCAGAGATTGGGATCGACTATCAGAGACTCCATGATCGACCAGTCAATCGCAATCTACTGGTTGGTGACCACTGACTTACACTAAAGTAACCACAACGTCTTTGGAGGTGCTAGTGTAACCAAGAAAATGTGGCCTACTGTTATTCAGAATTTTGGGTTTGAGACTTGGATAGCAATACAAATAAAAATGATTGCCCAAGGCCAAAGTTGTGCTTATCTACTTTTCCCTCCCATGTGCACAAAAACATGCAAGGCTTGTGCCACCATGGTTAGAGCAGGTATATCCATGGATATAAAGTGGATATCAGTGGAGTTGCAGGGCTCTAGCAATAACAAGCGACACCAGCAGGGCCATGGCCAGTGACCAGGCCAGGAACCGCAATGGTGAAAGCAGCAGCATTTTGGGCTTCCACTTGCAGGAGCCAGCACCCAGCTCGGGCAACTCCTCTGGCGTGGCTATACCACCCCCAGCCCTGTCCACTGGGGCGGGCACCAGGCTCACTGGTAGCTGTCCTTGGTCATACTAGCATGTGCAAGCAGCTCATGTGCACACACTAGCATGATCAAGGACAGCTGCCTAATCAAAGGGGTGGGCAGGGGACAGACTATGAAATGTATGTGGATAGAATGGTTTCATTTCAGGACGGAGTAAGCAACTTAAGGATCCAGAAATTATTTACGAACTAGATTAGAATCACTTTACTCACCATTGGACTGCAGCAAACTCCCAAGGTGGGGCACAATTGTTTAACACTGCACAGCAACACAACAACTCATGTTAAATTATATATACTATTCATTGTTTAATATAAGGTCCAATTTAAATAGGCAGGGTGTAATTCCCCAATTAAATGTTTGGGAGCACTTTTTACTGGGGTGCTTGCAAAAGTTATAATGGAATCTTTAATGATCAAGCTGTGAGGCCCTTGGTGTTCTCATCTGGAAGGTGGCAGTTTCAACATTGAAGTGCTTCTTAACACCCTGCTGACAAAAGCAACAGAGGGTCCTGTGGCACCTTTAAGACTAACAGAAGTATTGGAGCATAAGCTTTCGTCACCCACGAAAGCTTATGCTCCAATACTTCTGTTAGTCTTAAAGGTGCCACAGGACCCTCTGTTGCTTTTGTCAGATTCAGACTAACACGGCTACCCCTCTGAAACCCTGCTGATATTCATTCACCAATTCAACCAGACAAATGACTCCTACAGAACTCCCCTGAATCTCTCATCCAAGCATTGACCAGCCCTAAGCCTATTTAGCTTCTCAGCTCTGATGCAATCACATCTCAAGGTAGTACATCTGCAGGGTTTTGGTGGAATGGTTTTCAAAATGTCTGTCATTAGCTCTTTACAGTCAGCTTGCACTAAAGTATACATGTTCATGAACGGTGAGAAGTTGAATGTAAAAGTAAGTCTCAGAACCATGATAAAGAACCAGCACAAAAAACTTTGAGCATGCAAATTAATGTTTCAGAAAAATTTAATTTCCAGTTGGTCTTTAGAAAGAAAATGGGTACTTGTTTCATCCAACAGGAATATATGTTACTTCACACTCTATGGGAGTGGGAGCATTCATTATGTTTAAAGCACTGACTAGAGTCAGAAGAACTGGATTTTATTTCCAGCTGTGCCACTGATCCACTGTGTGACTTCAGGCAAGTCATCTCATCTTTGTACTTAAGAACTTGTGTGTGCTAGAAAGTTTCACTGCTTTAACGATACTATTGAAATTAAAGCAGCAACCCAACTACCCACCTGTATGATGTGATTACACTGGTCTAAGAGTGCTTATACTGATAGAACTTACTCTGCTTCAAGAAACAAAATAAGCTATAATGATAGAAGGCATTTTACACCAATATAATTGCATGCACACTAGGGCTTATAACTATATTTATTAAAAATCTACTACACCCCAATGAGGCACACGTATAGCAGTACAGGATTTCTGGTATATACAAGGTCTAATTTTCACTTACCATAAAATAGGTCTATCACACCACACAGGGATGTTGAGTTTGTAAAGGGCTTTGAGATCTTCTAAGAGAATGTGTGCAAAGTATTATTTGTCAAAGTCTCTCAAAAACCATTATAAACATTAGTTTACCCTGCCTTGCAAGAATGTGATTGCTGTAATTGTTCCCTTTACCTAACTAGAGCTACAAATGCCTTCCTTCAATAGGAATGAGGGGTCAACCCACCAAAGCTCCACAACAGAAGCCCAGCCCAAACCAGCCAATCTCCTCTGCTTGTTCTACCGTTCTGTAGCTTTGTTTCAGATGAAGATAACATGCTAGTTCTCCAAGGCCTAGGATGAATGCAGCATGCTTCCAACAGCCAACATATTAGCTGTTCATAGGGAGCTCGAAAAAAAAAAAAAAAAAAAAAAAAAACATGATAGCAAGGGCACTTTTAAAAACACTGGACTATGAAGGAGCAAGCTATCACACCACAAACCAAAGGGAATCTTAATTAATTTCTCTGCACAGAAATTAAAGGCACTAAACAGTTTAAAAATTACTTTTCTACAGATAGCAGCAATGACCAGAGAGACATCTACCCTATGAACAAGTCAGAAGCTGAACTAGTGCACTTTCAAAGGTAACATTTTATAATTATCTTTTAACATTTGTGTATCAAGTTAATAATTTTTACAGCATGAAAATTGAGAGCCTGGTTTAATCATTGCTCTACACTATTCTAATAATATATAACTCCATTTAATACAAGTCTTTGCCTGAATTCATTACATTCTATCAGCTAGGCTACAGAAAGGTTCCGTACAATAATTGTATTCTAAAGATGTGCAGGAATACAAGCAAGACATACCAGGAATCCTCTATTTTGGATTATTAGAGGCAGGATTTGCATGATACTGTGGCGGAAAGACAATGGATATGTTACATAGGGTGGTCCTACAGTAAATTGGGGAGAAGGTTAAGGAGCCTGACAACTTTTGGCTACCATTTTTAACTGGTTTAGGTTGGTTGGAAGGTAGGGATAGGTGTAGGATAGAAAGAGAACTGCTGTAATTCCATTGACTTCAAGGATTTATTTGGCCTGTTCACCTAAGTAAGATGTTTCAGATAAAAATGTTTTGTTTGGCCCTTTAAAAATCCCTGCCTCACCATTGCTCAGATGCTTACAGCTGGTGCTTTTAGAGTAGAGAGAGAACATTCAGGGTTCAGTCACAGATTAGGGAAGCACTGGATATGTGCTACAGCTGTACGGTACTGGAGTGAACCCCAGCCGAGTTTTATATTTATATTTTATATTTAATATATTAGAACGTAAGGCAATTTAATTTTTATATATACATACACACACACACACACGCACACACAAATTAAATGTGTTGCTGTGTGCCAACATTGCCTTACATTCTAATCCATGTGGGTTCACATTCAGAGTTTCACTTAAAACTCAGGCAGAGCCATTGATTTTCACATCAAACCCTGCGAAACTGCATACTTTCCTTGACCATCAATCAGGATTACACCAAAATTTTATGAACCTTAAATGTTTTTCACAGCTGTACTCTGCACCCAGGACGGCCACCTCCTCCTGTGTGGTCAACAGAAAATTACATTCCCAACATTCCAAGTTAGTTTAGCATTAACTGTGCCATCCAGGTGATGTTTTATCGTGTTTCTTTAGTGTATATGGACATTGATTTCATGGTCTTTTTTTTTTTTTTCTGAGCCCAGTTCTTTGTAGGTACAAATAACGAATAGCTCTGAATGTATGATCCCAGAATCAGAGTCGCAGCACCTGTGCACATCTTTACCGTGTAACCTAAAGAGGCCGGTTATTCAGAAAATACTCGCATTAAACTGGTTAAATTAATGAAGCAACAGCAAGACATCTAGATGCCTCCAAATATTGTAGTCCAGCAGTGAAGAGTATCACTACTTTGATCACCACAACGACTGTTAATTTACCTTTTCATTATCTTTTTGATTTGAAATTATGTCTCCAAGTGGATGCTGTTATTTAATGGCATTATTGAAAGCATCTTTCTTTGACGGAATATTCATAGTTTTGTTTCCCCTTCTCTAATAAAGCAGAACACTAGGGGTAAGCATGCATGTGCAAATCTAACTCTGTTCCCTTGTGCATTAGAATTGC
This sequence comes from Trachemys scripta elegans, assembly GCF_013100865.1. Classification (NCBI taxonomy): domain Eukaryota; kingdom Metazoa; phylum Chordata; order Testudines; family Emydidae; genus Trachemys; species Trachemys scripta. Next base: position 34,332,871 of record NC_048310.1, on the reverse strand, counting down.
AGTGTCAGGTATCAGAGGGGTAGCCGTGTTAGTCTGGATCTGTAAAAGCAGCAAAGAGTCCTGTAGCACCTTACAGACTAACAGACGTATTGGAGCATGAGCTTTCGTGGGTGAATACCCACTTCGTCTGTTAGTCTATAAGGTGCCACAGGACTCTTTGCTGCAATTGCAGTGTAGTTACACAAGAATACTTTTTTCTCAAATACAGACTCCGCCCCCCCCCCTACAAAGCCATGCTTCATTCAGGCCTTGAAGCAATGCTAAAGCTAGTCTGAATTTTTTTCCCTGTGGAAACTTTCACTGAGAAAAATGAAATTTTCCATGGAAAGCAGCCATTTTTTCACTAAAAGTTTGGTTTGGTCAAAAACTCAATTAGCATAGACTAAAATAAAAAGGTTTCTGAAGCCTACAAGCAATTGAAAATGGGGGCTTAGAATGGATTATCTTACACAATCTTAACTATAGTGATTACTACCACTCCTACCATAAGTAGTCAAGGAATGAGCTCCTGTACACAAATAGCGAGCAGCAGTAACTGTCCTAAAGAGATTTGTAGTACTGTAATAAAAGCTATCCTTTCTCCCAATGCCAAAAGCATTCATAGGCTTGCTAAAGGCCAATGCAAAGCCCACTGAAGTCAAAGAGGCTTTCCAACTACAAAGATAAGCCCCCTGCCTCCCAAAGAATACAGCTTAATCTAAGACACAACATAATGTTCCATTATCACATTAATCAAGCTAAAAACCTAAATGTTGCAAGTTAAATGTAACTAAGACAGCGAGTTATATCCACATTCTTGGAAGAGTTGCTGGAAATCCATCCCCTTCACTACTTGCAAAATAAAGCAGGCTCTTTAGTTCCCTGCTCCAATTAAAATCCCAAACCCCCTGATGATTACATTTCTTATTCTGTCAAAGGAATGGCATGGTGTAAACTTAAAGGGTAATGGAACGGGTATTGTTAACAAAACAAGGGTGTCACGCAGATTGTCCCAATCAGCTCCAATGCAAAATCTTAAATAGCAATTGAAAAAGCTGTAACTTGCAGAAAGCATGTATTATAAATTCACACATTAACCTATATACAGTAATGCATATTCCACACTGACCCAGTGGTCTACTGGCACAATGCTCTGCACTATCATGCAGATTAATTTTTTTCTTTTTGCTCTTCCAGCTAAGATCACTCTGGAGGCAACAAACATTCTCATTTGTTTATCAGTTTGCAATGTGCTATACAGCAGAGGTAGACAGGTTCTCAACCCTAATAACCTTAATATTTAATTTAGATATATGGTTAGATATTCTAGATTAGTGCTTCTCAACGCACGGCCCAATCAGCACATAGCTGCAGCCCATGTGACATACTCAGGGACATACAGGTTATATATTAGTGTCAATGAGACTCACATAACAGAGAGCTATATATGCAATCCACAATGGTAAATAGGTTGAGAAAAACTTTTCTAGATGGTCAGGTCTTGAAACAGCATGTCTCTCCCTCTCCACTTACAGTGAATTGAACTACATTGAAAGACCTCAGAAGAGAAGTGTTGAGGAGGGTTTAGGCCTGGAGACTGAGGCTAGGTCTACACTACCCGCCTGAATTGGCGGGTAGAAATCAACCTCTCGGGGATCGATTTATCGCGTCCCATTGGGACGCGACAATCGATCCCCAAATCGGCGCTCTTACTCCACCAGCGGAGGTGGGAGTAAGCGCCGCCGACAGAAAGCCGCAGAAGTCGATTTTGCCGCCGTCCTCACAGCGGGGTAAGTCGGCTGCGATACGTCGAATTCAGCTACGCTATTCACGTAGCTGAATTTGCGTATCTTAAATCGACTCCCCCCTGTAGTGTAGATGTACCCTGAGAAGCATGCTTTACATTGCTTAACTGACTCCTTTGGTTTATAAGGAAGGGCTCCAAATTTTCCTACTGTGCCATATTATGTCTACTCCTTTTATGCCGGATGAAGTTGCCTGCCGACTTGTAATTTGATACTAGATAGGAGGGTGAGGTGGGAGAGCCTGAATAACAGAATCTTCAGAACTCAAGGGATATATTCCCTCCCTCCTCTCTCTGGAAAAAGCTGGGTGTTCTAATTTTATTTATACCTACATACTACACAGTGTAGTATATAGCTATAATGGAGAACTGTTCCACCACAAACTGAAAGGGTGACTTGCAATGGAATGCAAGTGTCTGAAAGACTACTTGTTCTGTACAAGGCAGGATGGCAGCAGCCAAAGTAATGTAGCTGGACAGACCTTTCAGAAATTCTATCACTATTGGTTTAGCACCAGGGTAGTTCCCAGGGTTATCAACAGTGGAAGCAAGAGTGTAAACTAGGCACAGCCATTTTTACTAGGGTGTAGTTTATCATGCTTAGAGGGTACATGCCATTTAATGTGAAGTTCACACACTGGGGAGGTGTAACTTATCCACGTAAGGGCTTCATAGTGCATATCCCCAGTGCGGATAACAAGGAGCCTCTCCCTCTACTTTGTGCTCAATAAAATGGGACTCTTTATGCTCAGGGAGATAAGTATTAGGACTTGCCCAATTCCCAAGACTTGCCCCTGAAAAGGGAGCACGGAGGGACTTGGCTCATGGCCCTGCATCCCCCACTCATGCTGGCTAGAAGAGATTGCCAGCTACAGAGGAGACCAGGCATTCCAGCCTCAAGGGTGTCAGTGGTTGCATGCTCCTTGAAGTCCCAAAAATTATGCCTGCTTCAGGCAATACTACCCAGCGTTTCTACTGGGGTGGTGCACTCTTCACTGCCCTAGTATGAGCCTGTAGCTATTTGCCACACTGCAGCCCACAGAGACACTTTGTTCAAGCAACACGCAAATGCCTTCCTCAGCTGTGGAGAAAATGTAAACGTGAGCCTTTCCCAAGTTACTCTGAACTTAAAGGATGCAATGGAGTCTGAGGCCAGCCTGTAGAAGCTGGCTTATACTAGCTTGTCATTACTCTTCTGCAATCTGCGGAATATTGACTTTTCAGTTCATGCTTCTGATCTAAGTCATTGATTATTTTGCAGTAAAGCATGGTGAATGGGTAGTTTGTGTGTCTGAAGAGGTATGCACCTAGGTAAGGGAGAGCGGGAGTCTGGGAAGAAGGGTGAGAAAAGAATACAAAAACAAATGAACAACTGTGTTAAATGCTTAGATCTTTATTAAACAGAGTTGGGAGTGGGATCAGGGGAAGATGAAGGGAGAAAAGAATCCCGAAACAGGGTGAACAAAATGTGACGAATTTAAAGAACAACATTTATTGTTCTTGAGTGGCAGGCACAGGGAAAAAAATTATGAATCTTGTCCAAGATTAAAAGATCCTGGTAAAAAACTCTGAGGAACCAGACAAAACCTACAAATAACTTAATCACCCTCCCTCCCAAGATTACAGCAGAAAGCAAGCTCAGTACCATACCCATAAGTAAGTGACTCTCTAGCTATAGCACTGTATTTTAATGAGACGGATGGTCTGAAGGTTGATAGGAGTCTCTACGTGAATTTTACACATACTCCTAGAATGACGAGCACAATATAAGAACTTATATAGAACAGAACTGAACCTACCAACTCTAATTACTCAAACTGGGAAATAGTTAAAGTCCTACAGGGCAAGGCCAAAACCCAGTGTTTGGGCTGGGTATTAAGTAAGTGCTTAGAGGAGGAATCCTCCAAGCTGTGGAGCCACCTCAGCCAAGGCTACTTCAGACCAATGGCTGGAATAGCCTCCAAACTTTATACAGTCTTGCCCATGCCAAGGTAGGAAGGATACATGCAATGACCTTCCCACACTAACCTGGGGAGGATCTATTCAGTGCCAGATTTCCTGGACTCTCCCTCTCATTCCTCTGCATGCCACCTCAATCCTGCACAGCAAAACTGCACCAGTTCCACCACCTAGAGATATTGTTCACTGAGCAACAAGGAGTCTGGATCTGGGCCAGAGTAGAGTGAGAATCTTGAATTGCTTCAGTGCATGCATTTCAATGCATGTTCACTCCTCCTTATGACAAAGTTTCATGTAATTAGGTATCATTGATACACGAATTCTTAACCTCTTCCAATCCAGGACCGCCCCCAACCAGTAGCAATATGTGAAGGGCAGGGTGGTTATGATCCTTCAATGTTTATTTGTGACCCCTTAAGGGACTGAACCCCTAGGCTGAGAAGCTTTCCACTAATCCCCTTGGAATACAGCCGTTATACCCTACCAGACAGGGGTTAAATACTACATTCCAGAGATTATTTCTTCCATCTCATGATGGCTGAGCAAAGCAGGAGGCAAAGTTGCTACTACTTAATGTGGGAAAGATTTAAGAATCTCTGCTCCTGGTCTTGGTGCAATTGTTCCCAGCAGGGGATGAGTTTATGACTTTCCTCTCTTCCCCCCCCTCCCACAAAATTCCCAGTACTCATATGACCCGGGGGGAAGAAAAGTCCTAGTTCTGCTCAGGGTGGAGAGGGATTTCTTGCCAGGCAGGCATCTCTTGTCAAAATGAAACCCTGATTAATGAGAGTTCATGTAAAATTTCAGTGTAACAGGGTTTCTGCCATGTGTGAAGCACAGCAGGAAATGTAGGATACAGTGGAGCTGCAGTCTTACATCATGTGAAAGAACAGAGATACAGGCTCTCCCACAGAGATTTATCATTTGGCATCTTGAATGCACCACTTGAAGATAGGGGACGTAGCGATAATTTGTCACTAAATTAATTCAGGCAGAGACAAGGAGTGTGTTCAGTGGCACTCTTCTGGCCAGAAGCCACTGCAAAGCCTTATCTCTAAGTTTCTTCTAATAATGTATGCAAATCCTAATACAAACACTTGGCCCAACTGTACAGTTCTCGGTTGTATTTTTATCAAGGCTTGTGACAGCATAAACAATCAGAACAATCTCTAGTTTCTATTTTTTTTCCAGAATTGCAAGATTTAAAAAAAAAATCAAATCTTTAAAATACAGTTAAAATAAGACTTTAAAGTGGTTGCCCAAATTGCCATGAAAGCATGATTGAATGTTTTGCTGTGTAGCTATCCACTGGCGTGTGCACTGATTGGTTCTGCAGGTGTAAATTCATACAATGCACCACTAACTTGCTTGTATGAACTATAGGTAAAGCTACGTTTTAGTCATGGGTATTTTTAGTAAAAGTCATGGACAGGTCACAGGGCGTAAACAAAAATTCACGGGCCCGTGACCTGTCCATGACTTTTACTAAAAATACCCGCCCTGACTAAAACTTGGGCAGGGGCCTGCTGGTGCTGGGGGAGGGAGGGCCACCCCCATTAGTACTGTGTGTGTGTGTGGGGGGGGAAAGCAGGCTGCAGCGCACGGCCCAGGGCCCCTTCCAGTGCTTGGGGGGTGGGGGTTGGCGGGGCTGGCAGGGGCTTCCTACCTGGCTCTGCGTCCCTGCAGCTCCTAGGCAGCAGAGGCAGGGGCTCCTCTGCTCACGCCACAAGCACCGGTTGCCGCAGCTCCCATTGGCCGGGAACCGCAGCCAGTGGGAGCTGTGGGGGCGGGGCCTTTGGGCGCAGGCAGCGCGTAGACCCTCCGCCACCTAGGAGCTGCAGGGAGGCCATGCCAGTGGGAACCAGGGAACCTCCTACCCCAAGGTAAGCACCCCCCCTGCACTCTCCAAACCATCCCCCTCCCACCCACCCAAATTGCTGCTGCTGCCTGCTACGGAAGTGACTTCCATTACCTCCATGACAGACTCACAGCCTTACATTTCCAGTAAATGCCAAGGTCTTGGAATTTAGATGGAAACAAAAATAGCCACAATTGTACCTCCTTCATAGATGGGCTTGAGTAGAAGAAAGTCAGAGGCCACGAGGACTTCAATAAACTTATATGGTACATTCATGACTCACCCTACCCTGTCACTGCTATGTTTTAGGGTAGAATGAAAATAAGTCTTCATCCAATCAGATTTGTTTCATATTCTATTTGACAGCTTCTGAGGCAGGCTGAAGGTACAGGATTTTGAGTGGAATGGGATGGGAGTATATTATGCTGCTGTATATACTAGCTGGTAAGTTAAGGTTTTTTATTATGCTATTAGTGGTGGTTCTCTCTATGTAGTTTGAATTTAATCAGTGTTAGAAGCCAGAGCTCCTTTAAAGCAGAAGCAATAAGCAACCAACATATGATTGCCTAGAACACCTTAGCCACCTACTATAGCTCTTTCAGAATTAGAACTTCCATCTTACTCTTAAACAATGACATTTATTTTTCTCATTCTACTGGTGTTTTTCAATCTCACATTCTCAGTCCTCAAAGTTAAACATGCTTCAACAAGAGAGAATGTTTAGTCATAGTCTATGCAACTAACTTCCAATTAGTCCAATATAACTTAAATCAGACAGCACTACACACTTGTTCAAATCTGGTCTATTGATATATGCGGGGAGTGTGGGAATTAACATGCTAGTCTGACAGAGTACTTGCAACAGCTTAATAAATGTTGGGGTGATAGTAATATAAAGCATACCTTACCAGATAAATGAGAAGTATTTGTCTTTTTTTTTTTTTTAATCCATAGGACACAAAGTCTTTAAAAAGAATCAATTATGTTAGATTATGCAAAGAGCTTGATCCATAGAAAATGCCTTATGTACCACTTGTTTAAAGAATTGTCATGTTGACAGGGCAGAATATACTTCATAGTAACATCTTAAAAGTGGTGACAATTGGAGGGCTACATGTGATAGGGAAAAATCTTACCTAAAGAGACAAAGATGTACAAGTGAGAGATGCGTGAGAGAGGCATTAAAGAGGGAATGCTAAAGAGGGGTCACAGGCAAAGGAATGTAATAGTCCAGAACTGTGTTTAAGTGTTGGCTTGTTTTTATATAACATATGTATATGTTTTTTATAACATATAGCTGACAATCAAATATACTTTAAAATAGTTTTAGTGAGTAGGCAAGCAGAATTTTGTAAGATTGTAATTATCTGCAAATTAATCCATGCTTATCTCCCTGGAGGACCATTAAAACCAAAACCAATCAGAACAGTAAGGAGTAGAACCCAATGATATGCCTATTTTCAAAATATATATTTAGCAAAAATACCACCCTGTGTGTTTGCTATAGCCAAGGATAAAAATATGCAAAAGAACATGCCAAACAGCCAATACCATCATACAACAAATGCTTCAGTGCAGATTTCCACTACCAAAAACCCACACCCTGTAGCACTGCCAAGAAAAACATTTCTGATGTAACATCAGCATAGGAAATCTGTCCAACATAACCAGTAACCTGAGAAAAATGTGCCAAGACACAGTGAATACAGCCCTTAAAATTTCACCCAGCAGCTGCATGAAAGGGAAAGTAAAAATAAACCAGCACATGTGCAAGTTTCCTTGAAGTGATTCCCTCACCCAGCCCAGAGGGTGTCATTGCTACTTGTATTTTAGGCCACTTATGCAGGTGCTATCACAGAAACTAGCCTGTATTAGGTATGAATGCATGTTTTAGTGCAAAGTTCATGGACATACTTGCATATTCTTTTCTCATGGTACTAATCCTGGAACCTTAAAAATCTCACCTGTTTCAAAGAAAGAATGTGGTTTATACAGGAAAACACTGAGCATAATAATTCACCTTGCAGAGTACATGGACTATTAAGGAATTTTTTTGCGCATGTACTCTCTCTTTCTGTTCTGATCAAGAGACCTCTGAGTCAAGAGTACCTGGGAAAGGCTCGCTCAATGCAAGATGGGAATATGGATAACAGGTTGGATGGTGGTTTGTGAGGTTTCTATTCTCCACAGCCCAGGAGAGACTGGCTGTTTTTACTGTCATGCAATCTGGAGGAAAAGGAAAGTATCAATATAAATGTTTAATGGTACTTGTTAGTCTTAATTTGAAATTCTCTGAAGTTACTTTGATGTGACGTCTAAAAATACTTTGAATGTATAATTTTAAATATTGACAATATTTCTTTTGAATTTGCACTGGCATCAAAGATTGTTACCTATCTCTGGCTTAGTCTCTGCCTCTCATTACATTTGGAATCTCTTTAGACAATATCGTAAGTGATCCCATGTCTCGGCGGTCCTAAACCAGTGTCTCAATATGATGCTAAGGAGTACTGCTGTGATGGCAGTGCCTCTCTGGTGGGATGCAAAACCAAGCTCCTAAACACCTGTGGACTTCATGGCATTTATAGAATGTAATAGTACTCAAACTAGTCTGTCAGGTAATTAATCTTTTTGTAATCAAATGTGGTTTAATCTGAATGGAGTTCATTTCTTATCCTGCCCTCTCCTTGAAGTTGTCCACATTTCCTCTCAACTGCTGAAGTCCCCTCTCCCTTCACTGAGAAGGCTGTTGAAGATGAGGGAGGGCAGATTTCCCCTTCTCTCCCCACCCTTTCCCAGGGTGCCTGGATGCAGCACTTCTGATGCTGCTCTTGTAAGTGTGGGGCTGGATTTCTTTTGCATCCTGTCATCTGCCTACCAATATGTCCCTCAGGAATGCCTACACTGCCGCTGGAAGTGAGCCTACCAACCCAGACTCACACTAGCAGGCCTCGAGCTAGCACTTTAGAAATAGTTGTGAATGTTGCAGCTCTGGCAGAGCCTTGTGTTTTCCACCTGAGCTCAAGCCCATCTGACCCCCAAGGTTTTAGCGTGGGTGGCTACATGAGAGACTGCAGTGGCAGCTCTGTGGAAGAGATATTTTAGCTGCAATCAATCAGCCTTACAAACCCTCTCCCAAATCCCAAAATAAAATCAAGGCCCCTGTGGCTTCTAGAAAAGTGGCACAAAGATGTGCAGTCATTGTCTGGCCTCCAGCAGCCATGAAGCTGTTAATTATCACTTGTCAGAGTGCAACACTCTGCCCTCCCATGCCTGGTCAACTAGAGACCAGGAGGAGAACAGGGTCTGAACTGCAAAGTTTGAAAGTAGATCTGAACTTAAGCAAAATGAGGACATTTAAATCCTAGGGAGTGGATCTGGGGTTTTGGTTTGTGTCCCACCTACATCTAAAATATAGGTGAGCAGCAGCAAGCTACTTTTTCCAAATGAGATTACTGTAATCTTAACTTCTTTAAATGAGGTCAAAAGAAGGTAAAATAGGATCCTGTGATTAAAAGTATCTTTTCAGACTCAGTCTTTTTAAAGTAACTCTTTAAAAGAGTTCAATATGTATGTGAATTATAACTTGGGTTTACCAATATGTATTTAGAATCCCACATGCAGGTTACTTTTGCTGCTGTTATTCCTTAACTAGATAGTGGTTGAGTTACTCGAAAGGGCTTCTCCAATTATTGTGCCACATTAGAGAAAAAAATTCATCTTCTATTCATTTGCTCAGCTAGTAGATTTGAGGAACTGTGGTACATAAACCCTGAAATTATAAGGCAGTAGTAAAATATACAAACCAAGCCAGTGCCTTTTTAGTAAGCAAGACAGCAATTTATCTTCATTACTGACTACAGTAAATACAAGACAAAGTTCTGTCCTATACAAACTGCTCAGAAAAACCTTAATTATCAGAGGAACTCTCAAGACACTTTTTCTAGGATTTGTACTGCATTGGTGGTATTTGTAGCTATATTTCCCAAGCAGACTGTGATCGGGTATGGCCCTTGATGATGATGATGATCTGATTTAAATCACAGAAATGTAGAGCTGGAAGGGACCATCTAATCCATCGCCCTTGCTAGGCAAGAGCAAGTATACCTAAACCATCCCCGGCAGGTGTTTGTTTAACTTGTTCTTTAAAACCTTCAAATATGGGCATTCCACAACCTCTCTTGATAAAGTATGGGAATTAGTTAACTATCCTTATAGTTAGGAAAATCTTCCTAATATCTAACCTAAATCTCCCTGGCTACAGATTAAGTCATTACTTCTTGTCCCACCTTCAGCAGACACTGACAACAGTTGCTCACCATCCTCTTTATAACAGTCCTTACCGTATTTGAAGACTATCAGGTCCCCACTCTGTCTTCTTTTCTAACGACTAAACATGCCCAGGTTTTTTAACCTTTCCTCATAGGTCACAATTTCTAAACCTTTTATCATTTTGTTGCTGTACTCTGAACTCCCTCCAATCTTTTTATTATATTTACATATTACACACATACATACATACATAGAGAGCGAGAGAGAGACACTCCTGGTTTACGCTAGTGTAACTGATCACAATCTGTTTGTTTCTCTTTTTTTTTTCCCCGCCTCTCTCTCTTTTTTTTTTTTTTTGTTGATAGGTTATTAGTGGAGTGAGCAAATTAAATTGTCTGCAGAATATCCAAATACTTTTTTGAATGCATTTGTTGGAAATTAGACTAAGGGTACGTCTATACCTAGCCGCTAGTTCGGCGGCTGGCAATCGAACTTCTGGGTTCGACTTATCGCGTCTTGTCTGGATGCGATAAGTCGAACCCGGAAGTGCTCGCCGTCGACTGCGGTACTCCAGCTAGACGAGAGGAGTACCGTGGAGTCGACGGGGGAGCCGCGGAGTCGACGGGGGAGCCTGCCTGCTGCGTGTGGACCGAGGTAAGATCGAACTAAGGTACTTCGAACTTCAGCTACGTTATTCACGTAGCTGAAGTTGCGTACCTTAGTTCGATTTGGGGGGTTAGTATAGATCAAACCTAAGATTTTAGAGAAGCTTATTTTATGCCTTACTGTTTGCAATGTAAGCTATGTTGCTGTTGGTCACATGATTTCTCTTTTGGATAAGTAAATCGGGCTTCTGATGACCATGTCTGCAGAAAAGGCATTTCACAGCTTGCTTTCTATATGTTTTGTAGCGTACATGCTTAACACTTGTGCTAGTATCTCATATCTTTGCAGAATTAAGACACAAATGGGGCATTATCACAGCTGAAGTGAAGTTTAGGAATTCACATGAAAATTCAGAATTTTGTAGTGATCGCAGAGCTCTGCTTAATACACACAATCCAATTTTTTTCCTGAATACAGAAAGTTGGACCATTTTAACACTTTTATTCCATTGCTTTCAGCAAAAATGAGACTTAATAAATCCCAATTTGTACATGGTTCACTTTGGAAATTTCACTTTTTAAACTGATTGTTTTAAAGTGTTTGGTAGGTGTGAAACACTTTCTCTAGCATGAAGTGGTCCCAGACAAACCCTGCCTTGTATCTGCAGTCGTCTCATCATCTCCTTGTGCTGCTACTGTGTATTCATAGCATGATCCCAGTGGGAAACGTGCCTGTGTTTTGTCATCCTTGTTAACCTAGGGCCACACTCAAGCAATGTTTCAGATCCTTGTGAGTATTAAACAAAAATTTTTGGGCAAAAAACCCATCAGTTTTTTTTGGCAACATGCTGGAAGTCCTGAAATTACTGTACTTTAAATCTGATTAAAGAGATGAGCAAAATTAAGTATATACTGGTTTTGCTATAGATACTACTTGCAAATATTAGGAAGCATTGCTCTATATTTAATGGATTTTCCCATTTAAACTTGATTGAGATTTTGCAGTATGCCAATATATTGTTAGGCTACAGTAAGCTTTGATGTATATACTGTGTACTAGTACTGTGCAAAACTGTGGCTCCTACTTCTACTGTGTAAGGATGTCTTTTGGTTTCATTTTCCCAACCATTTGGGAAATGGTATTGGGATCCAGTAAATGTAAAATTAAAAGCAAAAACTTAGCCAAAACTGCAATTTTTTCCAGATCACAATTATACAAAGCTACCAAAATCCATAAAGTATGAGAAAATTACCTGAAAAACTCACCAAGTCTCAGCTCTAATACTAATCTTGCTGGAAGGCTTGTGACCTGACCAGGTGTAGGATATCAGTACAAGCTTTGCCTAGCTGTAGTCCAGTGGTTCTCAAACTTTTGTATTGGTGAGCCCTTTCACATAGCAAGCCTCTGAGTGTGACCCCCCTTATAAATTAAAAACACATTTTTATATATTTAATACCATTATAAATGCTGGAGGTGATGTGGGGTTTGGGCTGGAGGCTGACATTTCGCAACCCCCCGTGTAATAACCTAGCGACCCTGAGGGGTCCCGACCCCCAGTTTGAGAACCCCTGCTCTTGTCCACTGCCCTTTACACCTAGAAGAACTTCTGTGGAAGCCAACACAGCCTGTCATTTGATGCCAATGGAAGTTATATGCTTAGATTGAGAATAGCTGTACATGGTCTTCATTGTGGCCCGATCCTGCATGAAGACTTAAAGACTTAAGCATGTATCTAACTTTCATATACTGAGTAGTCCCTACAGACTTCTGTATGGCTAGTCACAGCATGTGAAATTAAGCATGTGCTCAAGTCTCTGCAGGACTGGGGCTTATGTTAAGAATATTGCTTTTATATACATTTAAATTGAAATACAATTACAGGTGAGAGGAAACTATGATGCCTGTCTAGTTTAGTCCTCCTTTGAATTAGTAGGAGCACTCCACAACCTTCTGCTCAATACTCTGTGTAGGTCATTTCTTAAAGCTATTCAGACCATTCCTCCTCTTATCCTTGGCAATATGAATGGCTCTGAAAGAGATTGTCTCTATTCCTTCACTGTCTTTCCCTTTCTGTATGTAAGCTGGTATATACCCTTGTTCTTTTAATTTGACAATACCTGAAATAGCCTTGTAGAAACTTTCTATTCCCATCTCAAGTTTTTTTAATACCTCAATGAACCCACCATTCAACCTCTTTTGTAAAGAATCCAGTTCTAGTTTTCTTTTACCATATTAAAAAGGTAAGATTCTTGAATCCCTCTGTTACTGTTTACTCTCTGGTTATTCCCTCTCTCTAACACTTTTTATAATTAAGGGGACCTGAGCAGCTCACAGTACTTGCAATAGAGTCTCTTTCTTTCCATGTGAAGTGCTGTACAATGTCCTTTAATGGTGGCAGGGGGTCTCAGGCAAGCCCTGCGCATGGGGGTAGAGGGAAGCCTCAAGCCGGCCCTGCATGGGCAGATGGCAGGAGGGCTTGGGCCGGTCCCGCGCTGGGGAGTGGGGGGAATGGATGACCTCGAGTCAGCCCCCTGGAATGTCCTGTTTTCCCTTGGGCAAATATGGTCACCCATATGCTCTGGTATTTTATGGCTATTGGTTAAGTCTCATGTAAGCCAGATATGCTGTATGCTACACATCCAATCTAGTCTCCTCTCATTACAGGACACCAGGGCTTCTAATGACACATGCACATACTTATTTGGTGTCTAAATTTTTTTTTAAAATAGCAGTTTACTGTTTTGAGTAGATTCTGACTAACCTACAGACTGTTACCACTCAAAGGAGTAGACAGCCAATTGAGTTAAGAGTAGGACCGATTTTGATCCATTCGACCTCTTTGCCCACTGTTGTTTTTGCCATTTTGTACTGTAACTACACTAATTCTAGAGCATTTCTCATTCAAAGGTCTCAAAGCATTTCAGTTAATTGAGTTACTTCACCTCTGCAAGTGAGGTCAGCATTCTTCTATTTTTACTCCTGGGAGAATTATGCACTACTGCATGGGTGCATAATTAATGAGCCATGCATATTTTTAATTATTTGAGCAAAAAAAAGCTTCTGCTGAAATGTTGTGGCAGTTCTGCCTTTTGCCAACCAGAGGGTGCTGTGGCAATAGAACAGAGCAGCAGCTCCCAGCCAGCTAGGGAAGAGAAAGAGCCTGCCTTCTTCACGGTGCCTGTCAGGCCAGGTCAGGAGACAGGGGGTTACAGGAAGACAGACAGCGTGCTGTGCTGGGGGGGGAGGGTCAGACAGGGGCTCATAAGGCCTACTGGGGCTGAATTGGAGTGGAGGCACAAGGCCACAGTGGGGGAGGAAGGTGCAGGGCCACATGGTGATGGGGGAGGGGGTGTCTGAGTGGGAGTGGAGGGACACCTGTGGACAGGGGGTGCAAGACACATGGAGGTGCAGGAACACCTGGGGACAAGGATGTGCCTGACTGAATAGGAGAGGCTAGGGGTCAGGAAGAGTCTGCATAGGGGAAGCTCCCTAATAATCTCTCCCCACCCCAAAAAAACCCGTTCCATACTTTTCCCACCCATACCCAACAACCCTCCAAGTTCACACGCAGGCTCCTTCTCAGCAATTTACTTCCCTCTCCCTCAGCTCCTCTGTTACCCTTGACTCCCCCAAGCCTTTGCTTTGGTTCTGAGGGGCCTGGGAAATATGGTTCTGTATTGTAGTTTAAATGAATTATTCTCAGAATTCTGTATTAATATGCCTAGTAAGGAATCTATTTGTCAAAAAACATTTCCTGAATATGTCCCTATGTAGCTCTGCACACACACACACACACCCCCACCACCATGTGGCCCTGTGCCTCCACTCCCATTCAGACCTACTTGCTGACAGGTATTTTGAAATAAATGACCAAAAATGATTGAAATTGAATTGGTGTCATCATATGTTATTCTGACAAAATATACAGAATTTTAAACTATTGTGCACAGAAATTTTACATTTTTGTTACAGAATTTTTTTGTTTGGTGCAGAATTCCCCCAGGAGTATATTTTCAAGGCAGGACTCAGAGGATTAGGCCAAACTTTCCAAGAATGGCCACTAATTTTGGATCATTTGTTTTTAGGACCCCTTTTGTGACATCTTGGGCCCCAGTTTGCACAGGCAATGAGCACTTATAACTACACTTAAGTTAATGGAAGAGTCCAGCGCAACATGTTTCAGGCTGGGTATAGAAGATCAGTGGCTGCTTTTGAACACTCTAGCAACAGTGAATGAGTGGTAAAGGTGGAAATAGAACCTGCTATAACCACTTGATACCACTTCGTCAGAAGAGAAGTGGAAAATTGAATTGGAAAACGTTTTATTGAATAGGTTGCTTTGCACAGCTGTCATGAAAAGTTACCAGCCCAGGCACGGCATTACACCAACTAAATGAAGTTGAGTGACTGAATACAAAATAATGTTTAGCACCAAACCTCCTAGGCTGACAAAACAGAGGGACTAATAATTACATAGGCAGGGACATTGGGCATGCTGCAACAGCATCCCCTCCCGTACAGCATGTTGAAGTCAGTTTCATACTAAGCCTTAGAATGTTGGCCTAAGATTCAGGCTCTCATTTCTCAGGCCCTCAAGTCTTCGCTATAATGTTTTGCAGGTGATATTGTCAGTTGCACAGCAACCCTGCAATAACTTGATCCTGCTTGATTTAGGTCAATAGGAATCTTACCGTTCACTTCATTAGGACCAAGAGAGAGCTTGGTTACTGATGAACAGACAGGTCCTGTCCAGGTAGGCCCAAAAGGAGAGTTAAAAGGGGAATTCTTGAGTGAAACCACTCCCAGAGTCACCAAAATCAGTTGTTTTCCTGATTGGTAAAAACAATGCCAATTTTCCCCCCAAATGGCAGAAAAACTGGGGTCAGCTTAAGTATAGAGAAGCAAGTGTCAGACTTTTCAATTTCCATTTAGGTACGGTCCTGTTCTTGGACACACCGTCTCCAGACGGCTGCCTCAATCTCTCCCAGAAACTTCTAACCATCCAAGATAAAGTTACCACATACTGGCACACAAGTCATTTTTTTAAGATACCACTCCATTGTGTGCTCAAGTTATATACTGTTTCTTGTACCAGTGATTGTCTGATCTAGCTATAACTTGACCTTTTCCCAGAAGTTGTGAAGACTAACCCATAATTCATTGAAGTAGTTGGTCATTTTCCAAGTCTGACTGCTGTATGTATGTTTTATATATATAGTGACAAAGTTCCTTCTCTATCTTGGTGGGTCCTGCGCTTATTGGCGGATTTTCTTGCCTCAGAGATTCACCATGTGGGTTGGGGAACAGCCCAGAGACCTTTCCCTCCGATAGAACCCACAGTCCAGGTCAATTGGGAGGTTTGGGGGGGAACCCAGTCCCACCCTCTGCTCCGGGTTCCAGCCCAGGGCCCTGTGGACTGCAGCTGTCTAGAGTGCCTCCTGGAACAGCTGCATGACAGCTACAACTCCCTGGGCTACTTCCCCATGGCCTCCTCCCAACACCTTCTTTATCCTCACCACAGGACCTTCTTCTTGGTGTCTGTTAATGCTTATACTCCTCAGTCCTCCAGCAGCACACCCTCTCACTCTCAGCTCCTTTCACCCACACCACAAGCTGAAGTGAGCTCCTTTTTTAAACCCAGGTGCCCTGATTAGCCTGCCTTAATTGATTCTAGCAGCTTCTTGATTGGCTGCAGGTGTTCTAATCAGCCTGTCTGCCTTAATTGTTTCCAGAAAGTTCCTGATTGTTCTGGAACCTTCCCTGTTACCTTACCCAGGGAAAAAAGAAACCTACTTAATCTGGGGCTAATATATCTGCCTTCTATCACTCTCCTGTAGCCATCTGGCCTGACCCTGTCACAGTGTATATATATACACATACATACATACACACACACAGTTTTATTCTTGATTTTGCCAGAGAGTTTGCAACATCAAATACGCATAGTCTACTAAAAACTACTGAGTCAGCCAGAGTGATCCAGTTGATGGCGTTGCACATGTCATGTAGTGAGTTCCTAGATACATGAATCTCTGGGATGTGTCCACAGGTGGCGCCAGGTAGGGTCAAGGTGTGCACCCCTTCGCGTGTTGATAGAAAGTTTCAGAGCATGATGTGCTGGGATGTTTTTGTCCATCCTGGTGACATGGCTGAAGAACATGTAACACCACTTTTGAATATAATAAGCAACTGAAGAAAGGCTAGATTTTTGCAACTGTGACATTGGCAGACCAGGTGCCAGCTCATGCCAAGGCTCCTAGGCCTCACTGAACACTGACAAATGCATATAGGTAAACCAGTCTGACTCACATGTGTGTTAACATTATTTTAATGATGCTAAGTTATAAGAATGTGTTTAGACTTTATGAAATGCTTGTAAGTTGCTGCCCAGAGCTGAGCTGTGGGGCCAGAGATCCAGGAGGAGAAACAGCCGGATGCTGGTCAGACTGGGCTTGTATTCCTGCACACCACCTCCTCCCTTTCAGGATGTGCTGGGCAGCTGCCGGGAACCCTCCAGCTCCCCCTTCCCCTCCCCCCCTCAGCAGTGTCCTCTATTTGTGAGCTGGGGAGCCAATCTCTGCCAGGTCCAGCAGCTCCTAGTGGTGGCCAGCAGCTCTGCAGCACCAATTCTGCAGGGAAAAAATAAAATTCTGTGCAAAACATTAATTGTGCATAAATTCTGCATTCAGCGGTGGCACAGAATTCCCCCAGGAGTAAAGCATTGTCTTGGGTAAGAGACTAGGGATAAGTGACTGGTCTTTTGGGACTGGGAGTAACCTGAATATATTTGTGATTTTTGGTGTAAGGGACCATCTATCACAAAGGCAGGCTTGCCTGGGTGGCAAGATTGACCAGAGTATCCATCTGTGTCATGGGACTATCTGTGACTTCATTTTAAGGCTGTTATAGTGCTTGGAGAGTTCACACTTGGTTGGTGAAATCTAATTATAGAACATACAAATCCCAAACTGATTGTGCCCTGTTCCTTGACAGTCTGCCTTGGGACTGGCACTCATGCTTGTAAGCTACTCTAGACAGCTTGACAGCAACCGTGACATCTCAAGTCAAGCCACTTTATGCTCAAGATTTGCCGTTGACAGTCAATAAGTCAATGCCTCTAGCCACTCAAAGTCTGCCGGTAAAAGGGTCTAGGTTTATAACCATACTTTATAATCCCAACGTTAGTGTTCTTGAATTAGAACCCATTCCCGCAAATGTTACTGAAAATACTGCTTACTACCCTGAATAGTCCCAATGAGATTACTCCTGTTAAAATCAACAGGACCTCTCTCCCAAGAGTAAGCCCTGTGATCAGTAGTAAGTGTTTGGTGAACTGAGCCTTTAATTTCTTGAAGGGAGAATTGTGTAAATACACTAACAATAAGAACATTTACAGCAGATAAGAAGAAAGTAAATTCTAATTATAGTTAATGCAAAACATACTAATAAATTGAAGTGGATAGGTGGTACAATACATGGAGTTATTTGCCTCTTCTCTTTCAGAACTAAATAAATTACATTCACTATATGCAGCCACCCTCCAGGAAGGCAAGGAACAGTAAAATCCTCTGTTTAAACACAAGATACTGAGTGACCTATTGCACTACTTATTTGGTTCTGTTCGGCATCCAAGTAAATATGCTTTTCAGTCACTTTTTCTAGTAGTACTAGCAACTGAGAAATACTGAATCACTGGTTTCCAACAGCATCTGTGCACACTTTATACTGAGCCTGTTCATAAGGATGTACAGTATTAATCAACACTGCTATTTCCTAGCTACATACCCTGATTAACTGGAATAATAAATGGGAGCACATCATTTTAAAGATATTTCTCTTTGGTTCTGGCACAATATTTAGTGTCTGAAAAAAAAAAAAACAACAACAAAAACAGCTTTTACATAACTTAAGTCCAAAAGAAATTTCCATGACTTCAGTAGTCCAGAATAAAGAGCTTTGTTTAAATAAACATTTCCCTCTGGTGTTTGCAACTTAACTTTCCTGCATAATGCTAGTTATTGCATGAGAACTGGAATGGGACATTAACTGAAAACAGAATCTGCATGCAAGATGGATGCTGACTAGTTATTGTCCAGGCTGAGAGAAAATGTAGATAAACTGCAGAAATAATGAAAAGTTACTTGTGCAATATATGCTTTGTTTTAATTAACCAGGGGCAGCATAGGTAAGGAAGCTTTTTTTAAAATATCCTTGGCCCGGTTAAGATAACTTTGCATTGGCTTCAGTACCACAAAGCAGCCATAAAGCTGTTCTAAATGGCCAGATAAGGAAAGCCTAAGAGTTAAAGAGCAAGTGGAGCTGCCTTTATGCCACTCTTCAATTCTCAGTGTAGGAAACGTTTCTTGGGAAAGGGTGTGGCCAGCACATGTGTTGTTTAGCTGATCCTCAGCTAGTTTAATGGCCCCTCAGAGGCTATTCAGCAATGAGTTAGAGGAGGGATCTAAAGCGGCCCCAGAACCTCCCATATAAGCAGGAACCTTTGTCCCATGATCCAAGAAGGGGGACCTATTTTTAACTTGACCGCTTCCTTTTAAATTAGAGGTAAATAATGGCATTTCAGTATTCAGATATGAATCAATTTAGTCAGGGAGAAGACACGGTTACCACCATTAAGTAAACAAGCCAGATCAGTTAAGAGCCAAATGACAGACCTCTCAAGCTGCTCCCTTTAATGAACCCATATGAGAAAATTCAGCAGCATGGCAATTGTAAATGGTTAATTACAATCCACGGAGTTTCCCCAATTACTGATGTAAAAAATGTATTGGAAGGAAGGAGCAGTTATGGGGAAAATGCATTATTTTTGCTGGAAGGGAACATAAAAGGCAGCCAAGAGTCTAACAATTTTACCTGTAGTAAGGTGTACAGCTAAATCCACCCCTTTGGATCTTACATCTACTTGCAATTTTTAAAAATTGCACCTGATTTTAAAAGCATACTGAACAAAAGAAGCTTGACCCTGTGCTCTGTACACCAAAGATTGTCACAGAAGTCATGAGAGTTTTAGGTGTGCAAGCAATATACTACAGAGCCCAAGATGTTCCATTTAGTTTTTTATGCAACATAGAGCATGCCTATAGTTTTATATTTATTTATATATAAAGTCTTTTATAAGCCATTTATACAATGGGCTTAAAAGAAAGCAAAATATTAAAAAACAATGTTATAACCTGCAATGGCTCTATTGGACTTACTATGAAGTGTGATTAACTAGTCTTTCTGCATGATAAAAAAAAAGGAACCCACTTCAACTAGTTTTACCCTGCATGCTGTACTAAGTTCCTGCCAAACTGAATTACACAAACTCCAGGCACTTGCAGACTCCTGCATATAAGGCTTATTAGACATAAGCTAAACAAAAGTCCTTTCTTCTAGAATTTAAATATTACACCACCACTTATGTGGACATTAAAATCACAAGTGCATCAAAAATGGCTGACTCTCAGTCAATAATGAAAAGAAATACAGCAAAAATCTTTACTTGGCATATGCTGCCTTTAATAAGACAGAAACTAAGACTAGGCACATCTATTTGCCTTTAAAATAAGTGGAATTGCATTACTATTCCCAGTAATTGTTTATATTACTTGTTTCTGGAACAATACATTAGAATAATACCCCCCAAAAAATCTACTTTACTCACAAATCCCTTCTTACTATAACCTGGAAGTAGAATGTGAAGAGTGCAGAACATATGTCAGTATGCTAACTGAACTGCATTTGGTTCTCTCAAACTAAGCAATGCATTCCTCTCAGTTTGCATCTTTCCCCTGCTGAAGTCAACACAGAAAACATTTGCATGCTTTGTGTCTTGCTGGAAAAACAATCCTGGATTGAACTTCATTCTCATTATCCACACCCAAATCACTTCATTGTGCCAACCTCTTATTTCAGTATCTGTGAAATACTAAAGGAACCATAATCCCCAAGTAGAAGAATAAGGAGATATCCTCAATCTACTACACCTACTATGACTGGTCTGGGACAAAGCATATGATTTGTTGAGTTTATAAACCACTGTCCCTTTGAGATACAAATCACTGTACAAAGAAAGAGTTAAAGGCACACCATGCTTTATTATGCATGTTCAATATTCATATTCGACTCCTTTTCCGCCACCCAACACCATCTGAGGAAGCCTGAAGCATCAGGCATAGAAGCACAATGGATGTCAGCAGAATTAATTCACCAAAATAGGTAACTTGACATTTGGCCTTAAATATATTTGAGGGATTTCTTCCCCCCTCCCCTTTCTGATGCATATTCATAAGAACTACATTCACCAGCCTGTCTCAGCCACTTGATGTAGCTAGCAACCACGACAAGAATGAATTAGAAATTACTGCAGTGGGCAAAAATCATACAATCACTACCGATAATGGGGGTACACAAGGAAACCATTTTGCAACCTTTTACTACAGCATTAGGTTGTAGCTAATGCTAGATCACAAATGCTACATTTCGTTTGTCTGCTGCTTAACCACGAATTTGCAAACATGGGTGCCCTGCAAAACCCACTTTATTGCACACATGTGAGGGTTTGCAGATGCAGCTGGGGCACAGGTTTTTGCACATTTGGATTCAACCTCTTCCTCCGTCTCCCCACCCCCAGGAAATTAAAATAATGCAACTGCTTAAAAGCATATGGAGCGTGCAGCTTTGTTCCCAGCGGTGCACTACAAAGTGCTCCCCTCAGAGAATCCACTCTTCTGTCTCAGGCTCCAAAGGCATCAAGAAATGCCCCCTTCGGACTTGAGCCTCACAGCCACATGCAGCACAAAGCCGCGAGGCGGGCGGGGCGGAGGATTTACCTGGTGTGCCGCCCCCCAAAAGCAAGTGGGGCGCTGAGGCTGCCGCATCCAAACCTCCGGGGCTGAGGGGCTGCTGGAGTCACTCACTGTGCCTGAAGGAGGCGGCGGAGGCGATTTGATACTAGTCCCATCGCAGCCCGTGGCAGCGTCGAGGGGAAAGGGCAGCAGAACCGAAGGCTCCCTAAGCGAGCGAGCGACTCAGCACCTGGGCGCTGAACAGCTCCACACAGACCCACGGGGCGGAGCCAGCCTCGGAGCGCGCAGCCTATCGGCGCGCGCTGCGGCCGCTGCCGCCGGCCCCCTCTCTCCGCCCCGCAGGCCTCAGCGGGCAGCGCTGCTCAGGGATTGACTCCGCCTCCGGAGCTGCGGCGCGCGGATTGATTCGGGGACGACCGCGCTCCTTCCTTCCCCGCGCTGCTTAGCCAAGGGGAGCCGCCTCGCGTTCTGAGGCTTGAGGGAGGAACTACATCTCCCAGCAGCCTCCGCGGCCGAGCGGGATGTGTAGTCCTTTGACTCGGGGAAGCTGCGTTAAGGGGTCCCTTGGCCTCGCTGATGCGTTCGGCCTGAGGGCGGGGAGGCGGAATAAGCGAGGGAGGATTGTTGGCAGAGGCCCTGGGGCCAGGGCTGGCGCCTGAGCCCGGGACTCCCAGCATGCCTGTCTGTGAGGCGGGAAGCAGTCGGATCCTCGTGCCCGGGTAGCCGCTGGGTGTGGTAAACTGGCAGGCTCGTGCCTGAGAGCAAGCCCAAGCCAATAGGAACAGGCTAGTTCTACCCCTGCCTATTTCCTAGAGCCGGACTGTCCAAGTCACAGCACCCGGCTGCAGGGCGGCAAAGCCCTTCAGTTCACGCCTCCTGCCAGCCCACCCACCGGTGCCCAGAAACCCAAAGCGAAGCGACCTGCCGCTCCAGAGCTCCCTATCCGTGGCCCCACAAAGTCACAGGACCTCCTGGTCAACTTCCTCTTGGCCCTGGCTAAACAGGCCATCTATAAAACCAGGGAGAGGAGGTTGGCCGATGGAGGTTCCTGTGACTGTGGGGCCTGTTTCCGATCCTCTGTCCGTTCACGTATCCAGGCAGAGTTCCTCTGGGCGGCGTCCACTGGTTCCCTTGATGCCTTTGAGGAGCAGTGGGCGCTGTCCGGGGTTCTCTGCTCGGTGTCCCCGTCAGGTTCCCTTCTTTTGACCCTGTGACCACACTCCTGTCCCTGTTTTTACATTAGTTGTCCCACGTAATTATTTGAGTTTCAGGCCCTGTGGATCCTCCCCTTAGGCTGGGGGAGGACCCTTTAACAGTGGGTGGGCGTAAGCCCAATAGGTACACATACGCACACAGAGCCGGCTTCGGAGGTGCACCTGCCACGCCTCCCCTGCCTGGTGCCGCCTCAGCGTGGTCAGCTCCCCGGCGGCTCGCTGCGGCACGTGTGGGGGTATGAAAGCCCCGCCCAGCTCCTCGTGTTCTGGGACAGAGGCTTAGCTTTTGTTTGGGGAAGTTGTAGTTCTCGTTGTTGCGGAGGCGAGCTGAAAAAATGTGACTCCTAAAGGCTCAGAAGGCAAATAAAACCATTTTTAGAATATAAGGCATGTGTTTTAAGCTAATGGCCTGGGGCTGGTAATACTTCATAGACGCCTAGAAAAGGAAGGGACCTCGAGAGGTCATCTAGTCCAGTCCCCTGCACTTAGGGTGACCAGATGAGAGACATGAAATATCGGGACACGTGGGGGGGGTCGCCAGCGGAACAAAAAAAAGACAAAAAAAAAAACCTAGAGCCGGCGGCAGAGCAAAAAAAAAATTGGTGGGGGCTGAGCACCCACCGGCAGCACCCCGCCCTGCCCTGCACTAGAACACCTCCGCCTTCCCTGAGTGGGCTGCCGCATCCTGCTTCTCCCCGCTCCCTCCCAGCGCTTGCGCTGCCAAACAGCTGATTGCGCAAGCCTGGGAGGGAGGGGGGAGAAAGAGGAATGCCGCATGCTTGTGGAAGAGGCGGGGCCAGGGCGGGGATTTGGGGAGGGATCCAATGGGGCAGGGAGGGGGCAGAGTCAGGGCGGGGCTGGGGCTGAGTTGGGGGCGGGGGGCATGAGCCCCCTCCGCCTGTGCGCCGGAGTGCAAAATATCAGGACAATTCGCGTCCCGACCAAACATTGGTCGGAACGCAGGACAAACAAGTAAATATCGGGACAGTCCCGATAAGGAACGTCTGGTCACCCTACCTGCACTCAAGGCAGGACTAAGTATTATCTAGACCATCCCTGGCAATCCAGTGGGCAACCCAGGTGTTTGTCCAATCTGCTCTTAAAAATCCCCAATGATGGAGATTCATTAACCTTAACCTCCCTAGGCAATTTATTCCAGTGCTTAACCCCCTGACAGTAAGTTTTTCCTAATGTCCAACCTAAACCGCCCTTGCTGCAATTTAAGCCCATCACTTCTTGTCCTATCCTCAGAGGTTAAGAAGAACAATTTTTCTCCCTCCTCCTTGTAACAACCTTTTATGTACTTGAAAACTGTTATCATGTCCCCTCTCAGTCTTCTCTTCTCCAGACTAAACAAACCCAGTTTTTTCAGTCTTCCCTCATAGCTCATGTTTTCTAGACCTTTAATCATTTTTCAGTATTAATCAAAATGTTTGTGAAACATTCTGCAAACTTAGCCGGAATTTAAAATGTATAACAAAAATTGTTCCAGGCTGAATTTTACTGGTTTGTAGATAAACATAATTAAATACTGACACTTATACAGTACTTCCCGGGCCATTCCAAAGCACAGTGAGGATTGTTCCATAACTGTTTTGCAATGTGGGAAACTGAGGCAGAGTTGAAATTAGGCATAGAACCCAGCATTCCTGCCAGACATACACATTCTACCCATTAGACTGCAAAAGAAAAGAATGGGGGGCTGTGCTTGGTACTTACAATTTAAGGTCCCTAATTAATTAAAAATTAAATCAAGTTACAGTAAGGCTTGAGGAGGAGAGGCTTGCATTTTTAAAGAAAAGGGTTTTTTCTTAAATTTCATAATCCCCCAATATTGACCAAAACCAATGGAAATGTACTGAACAACTTATTTATTTCAACTCTTTGAACCTCAGGTTTGGCAAGTTTCAACATGCATGTTACAAGCATTTTTAGGTGTTAAAAGTAGTTCGTTTTAAATTTAACTTCATTGTTTAGAAGAAGCAGGACCTGAAATGTATATGTCAAGTTGATATGCACTCCCCTGGTAAGGCCATCTAAACTGCCTTATACCCACCTGCTACTCTTTTCTTTCAGGACCAAAGGATGTTTTTCTAGTAATAGTACTGAAAATAAACCGAGATGCAAGAAATTATAGGATTAGTGCACTCAAGTAGGCAGCTTGTTTTCTTTAGATTTTCCCAGCTACAGAAACTTCCTTTGGGTCTCGTTATCCTCTGCATAGACTACTCTGACACAGAGGGTCAGGAAAGTTTACTATGCTTTCTTCCAGCACATAGGGACCACTCTGACTCCCCATCTCTTTTCTCCTCTTTCCAGACTTCTGTCAGGAATGGCACCAGGAGTTGTGGTGGCAGTTTCCCCTGCTAGAACTGGACCAGTAAAGAAGGTGCATCCATGGAGTCAGGCTAAGGAGGTGGGTAAGTTAATGTTCCCTATACTGTTATATCTAGTCCAGGGATTCTCAGACTTGGAGTGCCACATCAGGCTAGTCTATACATACACTAAGTTTGTAGCAAGTTGGGATGTAAATGTACTGCATGGCAGGTTAGTGAAAGGTAGTGTCCATGTGAACCCTGCTGCCGCACACTATGTTCTCTAGTGTGCTTTGATCTGTTTTGAAATGAGAGTAGATGAAGATGCACTAGGGAACTTTAAGAGCATTGCAGCAGGGTCTACGCAGACATGTGGCAGAGTAGCTCATACCTGCATACCACCCTACTGCAGCTTGTGTACCATCAGTGGTACGCTTACAGCAACCTGTGAACTGTCTCAGTCCATTCCCACCTGACCAGTGTAGGATTACTCCCTAGACTATGTTTTCCAGTGCTTTGTCTGCTCAATTTGTAAAGGACTCATTTAGGCCAGATAATTTTTTGCTTTCTTGAATGCACAAGAAAGGGAAAATCTTTTCAGCATTATGCAGTTTTGATAATATGAATTAGGCAAGGTTAGAACAGCATTTATCTCATTGCAACTGAAATAAATGTTAGTATTTTCGGTTGTTGCACTGATTGTAAGGTAAATGTTCCACTTTTAATCCTGTTTACTGTATGATCTTACATATAGTCTCTTGAACCATAGTTTACTGTATGATCTTACATATAGTCTCTTGAACCATTGTGAAGAGACATCAGGTACGAGACGATCAGGAAAATAAGCAATTTATTTCCTCTACCTGTTTCTCCTTCCTACCCAGCTCAACCAAGCAACAGTAGCAGCATATCTCATGTTCCTCTGTGCTCCTGCCCATAACAATGGAGTGAAACTGCCAAGTTTTGTGTCAGGACCAACATGCTGATTTTTGAGAATATGCCATAACTGAGACAGAGGCACTGGTGTAATTCTCCTAAAGGGGCATTTAAGAACATAATAGAGCAGGGGTGACAGGAGCATAGGAAAATAACATATTCCCATAAACCTTTCTGGAATTCAGGGCATGAGCTAAATCTCATTAATATCAATGAGAGTCTTTTCATAGACTTCGATGGGTTTTGGATCCAGCCCTTAATCCTCTGGTTTAGGCACTGAGGGCCCATTAGATCCCTTTCTCATCTGAAGCTTCTCTGCTGCAGTGGTAGTACTACTCTGCTTTAGAAAGAAGAACAAACCAGGATATACAAGGAACATATCCAAAACGTAGGCAAGTTAAAGTTCATTCATTCAGCAAGACTGTTCCTATTGTCCTCCAATTAAAGGGCCTGGTGAGAACAGCCATTATATGTTACCAGGAGATACTTTGGCTCATCGAGAAACACACCTAAACCTCAAACCCCAAAAGTGCTCTGAAATAGCACTGCGCTGCAAATGCTTTCTGGGCACAGTTATGGAAGAACAAGCATCACTTTAATTCCAGATTCCTAAAAAAAAAATTCCAGTAGGAACAGCTTTGAAAATGGAATTAGGTGTGCTCAGGATGAGTATGCAACTATGGGCTTGCATGTGCTTTGTTCGAGATTATCATGGTTCAAATCCTTCATGAAAGTGGAATGGCCTTATCAAATATAAAGTGTGTTTTAAGGTCTCCCTTAGGCAATATTCAGGCCTTCAAATAGGGCCAAGTAACTGAATTCATACATCCTGGCTGCTGCTGACAGCAGCTCGAGTGTATAGTTGCTGACAACAGTTCCTGCAAGCCAGTTACTCTCCTTTTTCCTTAGCACATGGTTCAGGAAATGAGAAGAACCCATACCCAATCTTAGTAAAAAGAAATAGCTCCCACCTCTGTGCCAGCAGCCCAGCCCTCCCCCATCCTCACGGAGAAGAGAGAAAAGGTATTAGTATTGTCTATTAAGAGTAATTTAATGTGTTGCTTGTTTTCAATTTGTTATACACCCAAATGCTATGTTGATGGGCATAGAAAACATTAAAATAACCAGGCCAGAAAGTCATTAATCATTCTGTCTAATCACTTCCCAGGTCTGCTCCTTAGCGTTTGCTTTTGTTAAATGAAAGAACTGCAGCTGCAGTGACTCATCCTCAGTAGCTCCAGTCTCTCAGCCTCAGTCAATTACAGCCAGAGCAATGTTGCACTTGTTATCTTGCCAAAGAATAAACTGAGAAACATTGATTGACAACAAATTAGAATATAGGAAGACCCCTTTGTTAGTAGAAGGGGTTACAATATATTTGATATCTTAACAGCAAAGTAGACATTGTGCCAAATAATATAGCCAAAAAGGATCAGCATATGGAATGAGAGCCTTATTTGAACTTTATTTTTAGTGTTTGGAGGTGCAGTATTAACAATATTTGAATATTTAATTCTCCAGAAACTGTAAGTAAGAGTTAATGATCAGAGAGACTGGAGATGTAGTATGTACTCATACATATTAAGTAAAGCCTCTGTCCAAATGTCATAGGAAACACTGAAAAGATGTAACAGTTTGGATAGTCTAAGTTATATGGGTGCATATATATAATATATGGAGAGGCTATCGACAGGATAAATTGCCAGGTCATGTGAAATATTTATTGTGGATGAAGAACAGAAAAGATTCAAACCTGGGATAGTGACAGCGATTTTTTTATGCTTAAAAACATCATGATTTTAATATTTTACAGTCCTTCAAGGCTAGAAAAAAGAGCTTTATGCCATTAGAAGGAGATAAGTCACTCTGACCCAGTATTTGATGTTTTAGTATAGAAAATTTTAAGTCCGTTTTAGAACACAGCTTGGATCTGCCTTCAAATAGTCCAGTATTTAAGAGTAAACAGTTCCTAAAGTTGTTTTAATTTCTGCAGTGTACAAAGAATATACAAAATAAATGATGGGATTGGGTGGTATAAAGATTTTATCAGCACTCAGATGAGGTGACCTGTATAACTTACTCATAGCACTTGTGATTAAAGCCTTTTTCAACATGTCATTATGCCACACCATTATATTCTCTGTACACGTGTAATAGTGTCTATAGCATAGTTCAGGGAAGAGTGCTAACTACACAGAAAAACTAGGCACAGAATGGAGGAAGCAATTAGTCTTAGAATAGCAAGAAATGTTTTTTTATCAGGGATGACTAAGTCTAGAAGCAACAAGGAGCAAAATGGGTAGAGGGAAGAGCTAGTAGAATTTTGCAAGGAAAGAAGTCAAACAGTAGAGCTGGGAGGTGAGATTAGTTTAAAAAAAAATCCAGCCTTTCCTTGTAATTCTTGAGGCTAGTGGTAACCCAAGCAGATGATCAGTTTGTTTTAACAGAAAGGGATCATGGTTGCTGGAAGTGAAATGGGACACTACACAATAGGTCTAACTGCTCTTTATTATTTTGAAGCAGTCAGGAAAGCATTTGAAGGAAATGTACAGACATGGTTGGATGAAAATAGCAAAGAAAATGCATTATACACTCAGTTTCTGGAAATAAACGTTGAGTCTACTGCCTTAGGGCCCTATTTGGTCTCTGCTATGTAGGAAAGTTCCCATTGGCTTCAGTGGGAGCTTTGCTTGCATGAAGGTGGCAGGATTGTGACCTTATGGGTGGCTCCTTTGAGCTGCAATTTGAATTCTTTGTACACCTTCATAATATTAATATCCAGTGGAGCAGAATTGACTCCCAGCTCCAGTAGCTAAAATGTAACATTTTCTGGCCTCTGTTAAACTCACTTAGGGTGTGTGTGAAGAATGAAAGGTTCTGGTTTGAGATTAGATAGGTAGTGGAAAGAAATCTGATGTTGTATAGAGGTCACCTAGGTCTCATTTACTGGGAGACACCTATCCTAGGGACTAAAGGGAAGAGGATTACTAATGTTTACAGACTGTCCTGGTGACAGCAAGGAAGTGTTGGGGGCTAAGGCAGAAGTGCTTAGATCTTCCATTATTTGATGAATTGAATATATCTAAAAACATTAGGAGAGTAAAAGTGACTCAGGGAGTTAAACTAATAACCAGATGCAGACCTGGGTTAAGCAGGTCTGAATTTACTAATTTACTTCTAGTCTGAATGTGGCCCCGCAGTTCCACAAACTGGGTTGCCTGTGATGTGAAGTATTATCGCGCTCTTTAAAAGAAGCTTAGCTGTTAGAATTTCAAGTTGTAGTAGTAGCAGGGAGTTTATTCTGGGATGGTGTTCCATCCACAGACAATACAGAAGCCAGTATCATAAGATAATTGCTTGTTACTTGATCTTGGAAAGGAAGATTGTTAGTTTATGTGTACATTTAGAGACTGGGAATACAGAGTTCTTATCACATTTGAAGGAACTGTTAGAGAACTGAAAGTTAGTAGTTTTGTAGTGGACAGAGCCTCTCAAGATGTCTTCCAGCAAGTGCCAGCTTGCTGAAGCAAATAATCAGCAAATAAGAGTCAGCTAGTATTTGGGCCCCTATCCAGTGCTAGGTCTAGATCTCTGGATCGTCTCTTGATCCATTCTAGATAATATAACTTTGTGTACTGTGTCACTTTTTCAGCCCTTTCAGATGGTTCAGATCTGTCAGATCTCAGCTTTTACTGGCATAAGACACCTAAGAGATTCTGTAAACCAGCTCCAGAAGGCAACTTTGCTTGCTGCTCCTCTAGATTAATTGTTGTGAAAGAATAGCCTTGTGTGCTGATTTCTGAAATTCTGGTAATCCTGGCCCCACATTTCATGTTTTGTAGCAGATATGCACCATTTGAACAGCAATCCCTTTAAAAGAGAGTTTGTGGTTTGTGTCAGCTGTCTAAATACAGTCAAAATAAAGTCGACAAACCTAGCCACTCTACATTACTTGTACAGGGAAACCCCGCTATAACGTGCCCCGCGATAATGCGAATTCGGATATAGCGCGATCATAAGGTGGCTCCCGCCACCCCAAGCATGCAAAAAGAAAAAAAAAAAGGAATGTGCCTTCCCCACTGCCACTTCCCCCTTACCTCTGCTTCTCCTTTTGGCAGGAAGAGACATTCTCCTCACTCTTTCTCTGCCCCTTTCACATCTCCCCTGCTCGCTGCAAACAAACAAACAAAAAAAGCAGCCGGAGTGCCGCCAAAGCACAAAACAAAACAAACAAACAAACAAACAAACAAAGCGGCCGGAGCACCACTGAAGCATACACACACACACACACACACACAAAACCCCGGCCGGGGCGTTGCCAAAAAAAACCAAAAAACCAAAAAAAGGAACATGCCTTCCCCACTGCCTCTTCCCCCTTACCCTGCTTCTCCTTTTGGCGGGCAGAGCCATTCTCCTCCCCAGCTGCTCCTCACTCTTCCTCTGCCTCTTGCACATCTCCCCTTCTCTCTGTCCAAGAGAAATTGATCGGCTTGAAACTGACCGGCTTTAAATGGTAAACTTTTCATAAACCTGCTATACTGTGACCCTGCATTTATCGTGATTGAATTTTTTGGACCGCAATCATCGCGTTATAGCGGGGTTTCACTGTAGTTGCATAACAGCGGGATAGCAATAAGCTCTGAATTCAGCATATCCATCAACAATTTAGGGTTTATACTGCACAGAGCCATTACTCCTTATAATGTTGATTGTGATGATGCTGTAACTTTCTAAATCAACTGTTGGACCACTTATTTTGGAGGGGAATAACCATATATTAGGGAACTAAGACAGCTAATGCTTGGCAGTTAGTTTCACGCTCAGAATTTATGATGCACATTTAGCTTGGGGCAACTTGTAACTTGCAGAAGGAACTTTATTTTTTATTGTTATGGTTCAGAATTCAAGCTTCTTTCATAATTTTTCATGCTGAAAGCTGACGATCGCTTTAATCCAGCAAAATTTTTGACACAGACAGACTGCTTCAATTGCAGCGTATCAGAGAACAAGCAAGAAGCTCTCTGCATTGTTATTGGATGCACCAGGGGTCTGTGGAAGCTTTCTTTGGTCCAGAATAGGCAATTGCATTTTAATCACTCTTTTATACTTTAAAGCACAGCCTTGGTTATCACAAATCAATATTTTAGTAGAACATCACATTAGTACAAAATATAAACAAATTAAGTGTCCCCTATTAAAAAAACTGCATGAAGAATAAGTAGTGAGTTAGAAGTAGCATCTTTTTAAAAATTCTTCATATACTTTTCTCCCACACACATCCCTTCACTCTGTCCCAATTTCTATTAATGAATTTAAGATGGAAGTAAACTCTAGTGATATTTTAGCTGATTGCCACTACAATATAGAGCCAACACCCTTAGCCATAACTCCTTGTTAGAGACAGAGTGTCAAACTATACCGCTACCTCGATATAACGCCACCCGATATAACACGAATTTGGATATAACGCGGTAAAGCAGTGCTCCGGGGGAGCGGGAATGCGCACTCCGGTGGATCAAAGCAAGTTTAATATAATGCGGTTTCACCTATAACGCGGTAAGATTTTTTAGCTCCTGAGGAAAGCGTTATATCAAGGTAGAGGTGTAATTGTTTTGGAGAAATTCCAGGTCAATTCCTTTCTACCAGGTTTTGTAATCCTTCAGCACATTTGTTTTAATTCTTTCAAGACAATGCCTTGATCATTTGGTTTATAAAAACAGATTATTTTCATTTTCTATTCTCTGTTGACTACTGTCTTCTCAAAATAAAATCCAGTCTGTAAAACAGGTTCTGAAGTTTTCTGGACATTTTAGGGTTTTTTTAGAATACTCTCAGTATTAAATTATAATAATATTTTTTACTCTATAGTATTCATTGCCATAGCAGCTAACTGCTTTTTATACATTAAGGACCAATTCTGCAAATAGAGCATAAACTTAATTCATATGAGTAATACCACTAATTTCAATAAAACTACTCATATGACTAAGGGTATTCACATGCTTCATTGTTTGCTGGATTGGGCTTTTAGGGTCAAACCCTACAAATTTAGTATTATTTAATTTACACTAGTGCCTAGAAGCACCAATCAAGATCAAGGCTTCGTTGTGCTAGGCACTGAACTGACACCTAGTAAGAGATTATTACTGTACCAAAGAGTTTACAGTCTATTTAGAGAGACACTATACAATCTATATAAGAGAGACAAGGAGTGGGAGGGTATACAGAGGCACAGAGGGGTGCCCTAAGAAACGTCAGTGGCAGAACTGGCATAAACCCAGGATACCTGAATCACAGTTCCATACCCTAGCCACAAAAACACACTGCCACTTGTTTTTGGCCTCTTATTCAGGAAGAATTCCCATTATAGGATTGTGACCTTAAAAAAAAAAAATATGGCATAAAGCCACCCAGTGTGGCTAGGTGAAGGGGAGAAACTGTTTACTCATGAATTGAATTAAAGAGGAAACTGAAAAAAGTCAGACCGAGGCTAAATAAAATAATCATGTGTCATGCTCCAAAGCTTTCTTAACTCAAACTGTGGTGCAACTCCCAAGAGGAGTGACAAGGACATAAACTAGAAAGTCCCAGGGCTGGTCCTGCAATTTTTAACCATATGATTTGACAGTGAGAGCCTCTGTGATGATTTGAACTGCTATGAAAAAGTATAGAGTCAGATACTCAGGTAGCCATGCTTCAGATCATTCAGAGCATTACAGTCACCACCAGACCTGTGAATTGTATCCAGAAGCAAATAAGAAGCCAGTGCAAAATGTGTTATGTGCTCACTGCATAGGTGCCAACTCCATGGGTGCTCCAGGGCTGGGGTACCCATGGATAAAAATAGTGGGTGCTCAGCACCCACCGGCAGCCCCCTCGATCAGCTCCCCCCCCAGCACCTCCCACCCGCTGGCAGGCCCAGTTGGTCAGCTCCTCCTCCTCCCTCCCAGTGCCTCCCACCCGCCATGATCAGCTGTTCAGTGGCATGCAGGAGGCGCTGGGGGGGAAGAGTGAGGGCGGGGCACACTTGGGAGGGGGCAGGAAGAGTTGGAGTGGGGGCAGGAAGAGGTGGGGTGAGGGTTTGGGGGAAGAGGTAGAATGGGGGCAGGACCTGGGGTGGAGCGGTGGTCGACAGCAACTCAGACCCCACCTCTGGATTACAGCATTATACCCCACACAGTGCACAGTCCAGCTGCCCTGCCCTACGCTGCATTTATCTAAAAAGTCACATGACCTTTGAGAGGTCTATATTAGGCCAGAATGGTTGCCTCCAGGCCAGCCATAGATACCTGCTGCTACCCGAGAATCAGGAGCAGCAGTTAGTTCAATAAGACCCCTAGTGTGTGAACTATTTTGATGAAAGATAAGTGTATACTGTTAATAGATGCTGCAAGCACCATTTCCACTCATGCTTTCAACTGTCAATAAGCATCACCTAAGTCAGAATCTTTGTATAGATAAGTAGTTCTAAAGATTTCTGTGAATGAGAGAGCATCTTGTATTTTAGATCAGATGATTGATTCAAGAAGTGGGCACATTGGAGGGGGTTTGGAGGGACTGCATAGCACAAGAATCCTAGGAATATTTCTGGCTGACAACCAGAATTTCTTGGTGGGGGCACATGCTACACCTTTTTACTGGTTGCAATGTGCACTCCTCTTATGGTGGGTGAGATGTGCTGATCCTGTGTCATCATGCTCCTCGCCCTACCCTCCTTTGGGAGTCTAGCACAGACATCATAAAAACAAGCAGACCTGTCTTCACTCCATTTTTCTTCTCAAATAACCTTTTAGGCTTTATTTTTACATGATACAGAAGCAAAAAGGACACATACCCAGTGTATTAAAATATCATTTGCAGGTAACTTTTTAACATTGTATTGTACTATGCTAGTTACCAGAGTTGCAAGTTGTCCTGATTTCTCCTCAGGGCCGGCTCCAGGCACCAGCTTAACAAGCAGGTGCTTGGGGCGGCCAAAGGAGAGGGGTGGCACCTGCGGCAATTCGGGGGCAGCAGGTCCCTCACTCCCTCTAGGAGCGAAGGACCTGCCGCTCAACTGCCGCCGCCAATCGCAGCTTTTTGTTGTTGTTGCTTGGGGCGGCAGAAATGCTGGAGCCGGCCCTGTTTCTCCTTGCTGTTTTTGAGTGATGCTCCCTTGTGTAATTTGATCTTCTAAACCAGTGGTTTTCAACCTTTTTTCATTTATGGACCCCTAAAATATTTTGAATGGAAGTGCGGACCCCTTTGGAAATCTTAGACATAGTCTGCGGACGCCTAGGGGTTCATGGACTACAGGTTGAAAACCACTGCACTAAAATGTCTGTCCTTTCCTGATATTGCTTTCTTTGCTCACCAGTTAATCCGATTTTAAATTCGTGTTGACTGCTGCAAACTAGACACCACCAGATTTTTAGCCGCGCTCTTCTGATTTAACCTTCATTGCATTTTGAGGAAGCTGTTGTTTTTGTGGGTGCAGAAAGCCATTGCTATTGTAAGATGGTGCAACACCCTGAAGTTAGAGTCTCTTGAAGGCTAAATAAGTCATCTTAATTAACTTGCCTTGTTTTTTGACATTTGAGTTTTACTAGCTTTCACAAAATGAAGGGTCTGCAAGGTTTCCATTGGAGAATCAGAAAATAAAATTAAAAGCAGTGATATCCCAGCAAGCCTCTGAAGTGCTGGAGAAGCACATTTGACTTTAAAGCCTTCTAAACCATACCCAGTTTTTTGGAATGAGTTTGCTAATGGGGGAGCCTGCATAAATGGCTCTGTCACTTGGGTGTGTACTATCATAATTGCTGGAAATTTATGTGACTTTAGAAAACATGAAAAATACAGCTACACAAAGATGTAAAGTGTCTTTACAGATTTAAATATCACTAGATTTAAATATCACTATATATAGCGTAAGGTGTGAGGTTTGGATTGCAGGTTTACTTTTTTTAATCTGTTTAGAATTATCTGTTCTTGTTGCTTTGTGGAACAATATGGATTTGTGAATTTCAAGGTTGTTACTTTAAAAATAAACTTTTCTGAACTACTAGAGATGTTAAAATAGGCATCAAATGAATGCATTTCATTGTCAACCATCAGTAAAAAGCTCCCTGTTTTGGAATACATTACCAGCTTCTGTCTGTGTTATGTTTTAAAAATATCCTTGTAGGTAATGATCTGGACCACAGGTTACCCACATTAAACTCAGAGTGAAGAACACTCTTTAAAAAAAAAAAAAAAAAAGTGGATCAGCAAATCCATTTTAAAAAATCCTTATGAAATTGCTCTTTCAACAAAGTGGTTAACAAGCCAAGACTTGATTCAAAGTATTTTTTATTTTATTTATTTACTTAGCCAAACATCTTATTTGGCATAAGATGATCTAAAACAATACATCCTAGAGAGTCCAAGGTAATGTCTTATAACAAAATGAATTAGCTGGAAAACTTTGAAAACTCAGGGTAAATAAAGGGCAAGTTTTAAAGATTTCACATATGGCACAGGCCCTTTTATTGTCGGGTACATGAGCATGACATGAAGGGCTGGTTAGCCCTAGAGAATGTTCTGTTTTTGGACAGAAACAGTCAGATGTAAAATATTAGGATTTAGTGTGTGCTGGTTTTGAGCACAACTAATGAACTGATACCTCCTTCCATGATTGTAAGACATACACAGCGGCATAGATATGGTGGGATAATGCTGTTTTAGCTTTCTTCCTAGCTTCCCAATAGGCTTTGGTGCATTGGATTTCTTGTCCTCTTGGCATCACACACACTCTGTGGGGGTGGGGAAGGGAAAAGGGGATAAGTGATGTAACCCTAAATCTTAAAATCTTATTTATCACACAGAATAGTCCAGCTCTGGCCAAAGAGATGTCATAACTGGGATCCTATGGAACAACCCGATATTTAAAATGAAGTAGGGGAGTGCAGGCATAAACTTAAATGTAAGAAGAATCTGAAAACCAATATGACACATCATCAGATAAAGAATGCTTAGAACTGCAGATACATGTTGAGAGAATTTGGTACCATCCAAGGCCCTTGTATCAGGGATAAACGGTTAGTGTATCATATGGAGAGCCTTGTCTGTCAGAGTAGAGTATAGTCATGTCTTAACAGCATGAGAAAAGCATGATCTAACATCTTGGCATCTACATGTAAAAATGTCTGTTTTAATCCATTTGATCCCTAAACTGCAAATAGGGTAGTTTGGCAATATGCTGTATGTGGATCACCTAGCCCAACTCCTGACTGAAAAGCGCACACAGATTTCTTATAGAGCTAACAGGGAGACAACATTGGTGCTAACAATAAAGGTGTCATTGGGAGATGTCTTAAGTTTTATAATTTTAAGCAAACAAAGTTAAGACAACTGTGACTTTACTCACAAGCTTGTCCAGGTTACTGATGCCTCACACAATCAATAGAATGGATAAATAAACCTGTGTGTGATCTACACAGCAGTAGAAACAGTGAAAAATAAATCCCATTGACAGCGCTACATAAACACACAAACATGGGCTGTAAAGTGGAGCATTGAGGAGACACCACAGCATATCTATGCCCATCTCTCTATGAAAGGAGATGATAGGATTTCATATTCAAATTTTTAAATATACTATACTGAGAAGTCTCTGTTCTACCTGTAACCCTAAAAAATAAACAACAAGTCTGATTGGTAACTAGTCGTGAGGAGCTGAATTGATTCCTGGGATAAAGGGTAGAAGATTATTATATTTTCGGGCACTTACAATAGAAATGTTATTTATCCACTTCCAAATGTTAACAGGCTGTCCTAGTGCTAAAACCAACCAGAACTTTAAATCTGGATACCTAATGTAAAGCTCCTAAATCTACCTACATAAAAATGGCAGATTTTCAGAGGTGCTGAGCACCTGGCCCTAGATCCTTACTGGTATCTCGGTGCCTAAATAGCTTTGAGGATCTGAGCCCTGGAGCTCACAATGACTGGAGTGGTTTTTATAGGTATTTGGTACCTCGGAAAACCACTACTATTTAGGTGCCTAACTATGGGATTGGGGCCTAAATTTTCATAAGTGACTAGTGGTTTTTGGATATAGAATTGTTCCCAATCCGATGCCCTAAAGGGGCCTGATTCTCAGACTCCAGAGGCTTAGCACTCTTTAAAAATCAGGTCTCTTTAAGATGTCAAGATGGGCATCTAAAATCACTATCACTTTAAAAAAAAAAAAGTGTGTAGCTGTAGGAGCCCTACTTCAGCACTCACTGGCAGCCCCCCAGATCAGCTCCTCCCTCTCCCCCCAGCACCTCCCACCCGCTGGCGGGCCTAGTCAGTCAGCTCCTCCCCCTCCAAGTGCCTCCCATCCACTGCAATCAGCTGTTCAGAGAACTGGTCACTTACACTGAAAGTCACACCATATTCAGGTTGCTTCCAGTCCCAGGAGACCAGTCACTTCCCCCAGATCAATCAGTACCCTAGATCTTACACCAAAGACAGTAGCCAATCCTGTAATAAACTATCTAAAGATTTTTTTAACTATTCAGTTCAAAGGCCTGGTCTATACTCCAGAGTTAGGTTGATGTAAGGTAGCTCATACCAAAGTAATTATGTCAGTGTCTACACTACGGCCTTGTGCCCTACTACACAGTCATCATAACTCCACCTCTACAAGAGGCGTAGGGCTTATGTCAGTGTAGTTAGGGCAATGCATTACTTACATTGGCTGATGACTGTCATTTTTCTCAATTTCACAGCTCCTCTGTGGAGCTGTGAAATTGACAAATAAGGCTGGTAGGTTCCCTGCTGTGACCCCCATGACTAGCTCATAGTTGGGGCTGTCACCCTGGGGTGGGTGGGGGGCTCCAGCTGTTAGCCCAGTTACTGCCTGGGTTCTCAGCTCCCCACTCCGGGCTCCCCGCCAGGAACCCAGCTGGTCCTGGGGCTCCAGCAGGGGGCTCCATGCCTGGAGCGCCCCCCCCACCCCTCTTAAGTTGGTGGAAGTGCTCCTGGTGAGGATGCACACCACTGACAGAAGGAGAATAGTATGGACATGAAAAAACGCAGTAATTACTGCGGTGGCTGTAAGTCGACTTAACATAGGTCAACTTAATTTTGTAGTATAGACATGCCCAAAGTGTGTCTCAGGGTAGACCTAGGAGGCAGCCCCTGGGGATTTCTGGCTTCAGTTTGGTGGCTCTGGCCCTGTGAGAGTTCAAACAGCGAAGAGATGGAAAATTTTCCAGTGACTGTTTTGTTTCCTTCAATCAGCTTCCAAGTCCACAGGACGAGCGTCCTTGCACATAGCTTCTCCAAGATATGATAGGGCCATTAACCAATCCTTTTTATTGTGATGTTCTTTGATGGCCCACCTGATTTTGATAGTCCTTATGGATGGGGGTGGGGATGATTTCCGGGCCTGGATTCACAAGTTCAGAGCAAACATTCGCAAAGTTATAAAGCAAAACGTACATATTTTCTTATAGCATGGAATGCTGACATCACAAGTGAGATAAATGCATGCAGCAATTTACAGGCATTTCATAGATGCTAAATGCTAAATAAATTTTTATAAGACTAATACCTATTTTGAGCAAAACTAACATACAGGTGAATTGGTCTGATCTCCAGCTATGAATTTATCAGTTCTTAGCTAATGCCGGCAGCCTTGGCAAGAGCTGGCGTCTGGCCTGCCAGCATCACACCCAGATTTGAAAATATTGTCTTGAATCTATAGCCAGCACTTCTCGGGGATCAAATTAGATTGATATGCATACATTGACATTTAGTAACTTTCACAAGAACAGTATTAGTCAAAATGTGCTATAATTTATCTGCTTGGATCTCGCCGTTTCTGCTGCCTGCTATTCTTAGAAAAAATGTTTGCGCAATGTACAGGCTGTATTCCGTTTATGGGAGCGCAATTTTCTTAAGTATTCAGGTAATTCTCATTTCCTAGACAAAATGACTCCAACTATCTTTTGAAAGTTAAAAAAAAATCTAAACAATTACAATTAATACTAAAGATTTATAGGCTCAGACTGTCAGCTTTATTTAGTGAGCAGACAGTCTATTCAAATTTACAGGAATAATAAAACAAAATTATGTGTTGTTTTCTTACTCCTGCCTAATTCACTTAATGTTAATAAAGTCCTGTTGCAGACTAACAAGCAGAGTTCTTGTGAATCAGAATACCCTGTTTCTTCATAAGAACAGAGCAGACAAGCTAAACAGGGACACTGCAACATACATATATATGCTTGCAGTACAAAACTGGCAGATCTAATTTTTGGCCTACAAGCCTTGGCAGTGCCCCTTGAATCTGATACTAAACTCCTAGGAAGAATATTGATTGTACGGGGCTCTCAACAAGCAGCAGCCTCCAATTTCCACATTAGCACTAAGAGGAAATGAAATGATCTATACACAAGCAATGTAATAATAAAAAAAATCATGCTAATGCCCTTCATTATTCACCTAAATTAGGTGCTTTGTTTGGAAAAAGATAATTTCATTAACATTGATTCAGTTATGGGTGGGGCAAAGGAGAAATTGTCTTGCTTAATGTTGTATTTCTTTATTTAGGAAGATAAGACCACATGATATGGTACCTCAGATATTTTCTCTGTTGTTCAAACAGTAAGTCATGCTTTCCCTCTTGAGCAATTTAGGGCAGAAAATGCTACTTGGCACTTCTGTAGCGCTTTATATATTTGAACTGTTAGAAAAACAGTAACTAGATATTCCTGATTAGCTAAAGAAAATCATGGTAGAGGATTGTCTCCATCTAGATTTGTCTACAACACCTGTCAGTCTTTCAGGTAATATATCCAGAACCAATTGCTTGCCAGAAGTTACTTTTGATTCCTCCCAGAAGCATAATGCAGTCGGCCCAAACCCCGGCCTGGCCCTTTGGTTTGTTAGGCTTTCTAAAGAAACTTGAAATTAATTAACTGTGGAGTCTGAGCCCATTTAGCTTTCCAAGTGTGGGGTGGGAAAGGGTCTCCAGTAGAACAGGTAGATTGTTTGTTTGTTTTGGGGATGCTCTAAATAGACTTCACCTCAGGGTAGCAGAGCCATGCAAGGCACAACATAATGCTTAAGCCTTGCACTGTAGTGAATTTCTTTCTGTACAAGAGATCTTTTATGCCCACATCACTTTATTTCTCCTATGACTTCTTACCTCAGCAGTGGGGCCAAAGGACATTTTTACCTTTTCAATAGAGGGTTTTTAAACTTTATATCTTCACATTTGTAGCTGCCATGCTTCAGCCTCAATTTCTTCCACCTCGTTGACAGTGTAGCATAACCCCTAAAAAAAAGTTTTTTTCCCTACAACTGTGCTAAGACATTGGATGCTGTACATAGTGTTCTCTTTCCTGTACATAGCTTGTTTTGTTGCCTAGTACTACCTAGCAATCTTCCAGCTTTCTCGTTATAGATAGTGCCCTCTGGCAGCCTGAGTAAGCTACTTATAATAGCAAGATTTATATTGGATGAAATTAAAGGTGAACAGAAATGTTTCTTTAAAAAAGCACAAGTGTTCATAAGATTTCAAAACTTTTAGAAACTTTTAAATTACAACTAAATACATTAAACATTAACATATTGACTATCGAAGAATAATTAACTTTTAAAAAACCCTATTTATTACAGTCTACATAATAAATAACTGATGGCATAATAAAATGTATTCTGAAACTAGGGTATGTAAACTTAAGCATCTAAATAAATGGCTTGATTTGTCAAAGATTCTGAGCAGCTGCATCTCCTAACTGAGTTGTGGATACTTCACACATTTGAAAACTCAGGCCATTTACTTAGGTGCCTAAATATGGATTTACATGCCTAAATTTAGACACTGGAGTTGGGAAAATTCTGGCCTGTCTCCAAGCAAAACAGCTTCAGTATTGAATAATTGCAACAGTTTGCAAAGTACTAAACCAAGAATTAATTTCAAAATGGATTCTGAGAATAATTGTGAATAACAAATTATTGAAATAAAACTCTGATCAGTTCATGAATAATTTGTCAACAGAAAAAAAGTAAAATTAATCAAACAATGATTAGTCTTGTTCTAATCAATACATTGCCTAACTAGTGAAAAACTCCCAGTACGTAATGAGGTGGTTTAAAGAAGCTCTACAAGATTCAGGAGACCAGAGTTCATTACCTGCAAAAGAAGACATTCTCGGGGATTGTTATTGCACAGATTGGACTTAATTATTTAATTGTTTAATGAAGCAAATCAAAGGACCAGCTCAAAAGTCTAGTGTGTGTACTATGTCAGCAAAAATTAGAATGAGATTAGATCTTTCTTTCTTTCTAATTTTGTGCGATGAAGAATATATGATGAAGATATTTATATTTCTTGATAGTTACATGTTTCCTTGATGTAGATTTGGCAACTAATTTAAATTAATGTTTTCCTTCTCAAAAAGGAGAGCGGGGAAAAAAGGAAAAGTTTAGTCCATTCAGGTTCATAAAAAAAAATCCCCCTCCCCCAAATATTATATATTATGCTTTCTGAAATTGTTCCTTATTATTTGTTTTTAAAGAGGATTGTCAGAATTAATGTTGTTTGTTCTTTGCTGTTTCAACTATTGTTATAAACTGTTCTTTATTTCATGTGAATATTTCTAATAAAGTCTAATTTTTTTCTAAGGGTCTGATTCAGCAAGGTATTTAAGCATGTGCAAATTTTAATCACATGAGTAACACCATTTATTCAAATACTTAATTAGGCATGCGTTTTAGTACCTTGCTGAATAAGGACCTAAAACAGGACAAGAGTCTAATTTGTACAGTTATTCAACTAGTCTTCAGTTCCAATGAGTAACACTTGCACTGCTTAAGGTATGACATCTTTTAGTCACAGAACTGGGTTTTCCAAAAATAAAGGCAGGTAACTTGCTAGAATTTGTCTCTTTCAGACATCTGAGTGTTATTTACCTTCTGGATGCAAAACATTCAGAGATATAAGACCACTTCAGACTGAGTCACAGAATTCTATCATGTGAACTGCAAACCAAATGAACTCAAGCATGGATTTCTGTGCTGAATCCTCCACCCACCCAGTAACCAGGCTGCAGGGGCAGCCCAACTCCCTGTTCAATCTGGGAATTGAGCACAGAAATGTGTGCTTAACTCAGCCTTGGTCTATACTATGAGTTTAGGTCGAATTTAGCAGTGTTAGATCAATCCACACGACGAAGCCATTTTTGTCGACTTAAAGGGCTCTTAAAATCGATTTCTATTCTCCTCCCTGACGAGAGGATTAGCGCTGAAATCGACCTTGCTGGGTAGAATTTGGGGTAGTGTGGATGCAATTCGACAGTATTGGCCTCCGGGAGCTATCCCAGAGTGCTCCATTGTGACTGCTCTGGACAGCACTCTCAACTCGGATGCACTGGCCAGGTAGACAGGAAAAGCCCCGCGAACTTTTGAATTTCATTTCCTATTTGGCCAGCGTGACGAGCTCAGAGGTGACGTGCAGATCTCATCAGCAGAGGTGACCATGGAGTCCCAGAATTGCAAAAAGACTCCAGCATGGACCGAACAGGAGGTACTAGATCTGATCGCTGTATGGGGAGAGGAATCTGTGCTATCAGAACTCCACTCCACCCCAGAGGACTGCCCAAGCAACAGAAAGCTGGCATTCAATAAGTTTTGAAGTGCAGTGTGGCCTTGTCCTTCCCTCCTCCACCACCCCACCGGTGCTTCCCTCCTCCCCCACCCCTCCCAGGCTACCTTGGCAGTTATCCCCCCCATTTGTGTGATGAATTAATAAAGAATGCATGAATTTGAAACAACAATGACTTTATTGCCTCTGCAAGGGGTGATCAAAGGGGAGAGGGGAGAGGAGGGGAGGGCGGTTGGTTTACAGGGAAGTAGAGTGAACCAAGGGGGCGGGTTTTCATCAAGGAGAAACAAACAGAACTTTCACACCGTAGCCTGGGCAGTCATGAAACTGGTTTTCAAAGCTTCTCTGATGTGCAGCGTGCCCTGCTGTGCTCTTCTAAGCGCCCTGGTGTCTGGCTGCGTGTAATCAGCAGCCAGGCGATTTGCCTCAGCCTCCCATCCCGCCATAAACGTCTCCCCCTTACTCTCACAGATATTGTGGAGCACACAGCAAACAGTAATAACGATGGGAATATTGGTTTCGCTGAGGTCTAACCGAGTCAATTAAAAGCGCGCTGGTGCAGTTTAACATCCAAATGCACATTCTACCACTATTCTGCACTTGCTCAGCCTATAGTTGAACTGCTCCTTACTACTGTCCAGGCTTCATGAGCCATGGGAGCAAGGGGTAGGCTGCGGTAGGTGCGACTGCATGGTGCTGCCGGCTGGGAGAGCAGCGTGAGGCAGAAGCCTCCAGCTTGCATGATATTCCAGGCAGGACTGAATCTCCATGAGACAAAACTTAAAGAAGAGAATGACCTGGAGTCACTCCCATGTCTGCCCAGGCGCCAGGAGCACCCAGGAGTCGACAACAACAGCTAGCAGTCGTACTGCATCATCTGCTGCCGCGAAGGCAAGGAGCTGCTGCTGTGTAGCAATGCAGTACCACA
Source organism: Trachemys scripta elegans (assembly GCF_013100865.1). Classification (NCBI taxonomy): domain Eukaryota; kingdom Metazoa; phylum Chordata; order Testudines; family Emydidae; genus Trachemys; species Trachemys scripta. The sequence continues at coordinate 34,289,574 of NC_048310.1, read as the reverse complement.
TCTGCCAGCAGCACCCAGCAGATGTATGGTGACGGTGAGCTGAGCAAGCTCCATGCTTGCCATGGTATGTCGTCTGCACAGGTAACCCAGGAAAAAAGGCGAGAAACGATTGTTTGCCATTGCTTTCACAGAGGGAGGGAGGGGGGCCTGACAACGTGTACCCCAAACCACCCGTGACAATGTTTTTGCCCCATCAGGCATTGGGAGCTCAACCCAGAATTCCAATGGGCAGCGGAGACAGCGGGAACTGTGGGATAGCTACCCACGGTGCAATGCTCTGAAAGTCGATACTAGCCTCGGTACTGTGGATGCACTTCGCCAAATTAATGCGCTTAATGGGGACACACACAAGCGACTGTATAAAATTGATTTCTAAAAAAATCGACCTAATTTCATAGTTTAGACATACCCTCAGTTTTCCTTTTTCTTCCATTTAAACAACTCCACATGATCTCTCCAATTTTGCTCCCTTCTCTTTTAAAGACATAACTTTGTTCTACAACTACCGTGATTGACTCAATTCAGTATTCATTCTTTTGAGATGCAGTTTTTCAATCGCCCAAAAGTAATCCCCTCCCCCCCCCGCATTAATTTCAGTCCATCATTAATGGTTTTCATGATGCCAATCTGGAAGAGTAGCAAGTCCATTTCAAGTAGACATCAATTCAAGATCTGTGGACCATAGAAGAGCAAAGGCATAGCATCAACTGACAGTAATTACAAGGTACCCAGCTACCACCACCATGAGGAGATTTCTTATTAAAACTAATGAGTCTGTTGCAACAGTCAATCATAGTTGTGTATTTCCTCAGATACAAGAGGGTGTACCTTTATGATCCAAGATGTTCTAATTACTCTGCACTTTAACGGACTGATGTGTCAGCCAACTTCCCCCTGGGGCTGTGCATGTGCAAAGTAGGCTCTTTAAGAGTTGCTTTGATACCAAATTTGTTGCCAGCTACTGTATATGGGGATATCATGATTATTCTGTATTGGCTTGATGGAAGTTGTTGATGGGCTGTTTGAAACTATTTTGCTATTTACAGTTCTTTCCACTACATAGTGAGTATCTTGCTATTTGGGTAATAATTCGCTGTATATGACATGAGACTTCTTGGGTGAGCAGTAGGGATGTTTCTGTTGTGCAGCGTACTAAGTTTAATCCTCAAAGAAACGTCATAAAAGCTGTCACTTAATATGTCCTGTCTTGCTATTTCTCCCACTGCTTTCTGATTTAAATTAGTGAAGATCAGAAACCATGCCTCCTTCACTTTTTTCCAGCTTAGAAAAAGGTCTTTTGGAGGGGATAATGTAGGAAGAAATTTCCCTTGTACAAGGTCAGCATCTTTTACTTAGCTTTCTTTTGTTTCGTTTCATTTGGAGTACAGCTGTTAGACTTCAAAAGAATTATTAGACTATATTTACAGCTGTAATGTAGGTTGTTACACCCACAATGTGAGAAGTTTGACCTTTGATCACTAAAAATAAAAAGGTGATTTTTAAATAGCAGAATCTGAATTACGTTGGAAAAGTAGAAATGTTAATGAAAATTGCCCTTGACTAAAGAATAGTCTTTAGATTCTTTGAAATACCTTCCATTTGCTGTTAAAATAAACAAGACAACGGTGTGCATTATGAAAACAAGCATGTCCTTTTAAATATAATTGACTATGGTGTGTTGTCATATGGGGGAAGAGGAAGCACATTTTCAAATTTGCAAAATGCACATGAATTTATTGCCACCCTACAAAACCCATGCCTTTTTTAAGTACATGCAGGATAATCACATGTTCAGTGGACAGTTCTACATACACTTACCTTTTTCCTCTCCCCCCGCCACACACACATACAGAAATGTCAGATTTTGTGGGATGGTTGCAAGTGCTGCTTTGTACATAGCTATGAAAATTTGGCCCAGGTTGTAGACTGTAGGATTGTGTGATGAATAAGGACCAAATTTAGTTAGTTAATGAGAGAAATTCTTCTTGGACCACTCCCTTGGATTCATATCAGTGATGTGCTGGAGGTGGACACCTGAGAAAATTGTGCAACTGTATTGCAGTTAGGTTTTGTATAATTTCCTTAGCTTTGATAGAGTTCAGTCTCCCTGTCAGGGTTCCCTCCCCACTCTGAACTTTAGGGTACAGACGTGGGGACCCGCATGAAGACCCCCTAAGCTTATTTCTACCAGCTTAGGTTAAAAACTCCCCAAAGCACAAATTCTTTTTTATACCTTGGATTAAGTAACGTTGCCACCACCAAGTGATTTAAACAAACATTTAGGGAGGGCCACTTGGAGCCCTACTTCCCCAAATATCCCCCCCAGCCCCTACACCCCTTTTCCTAGGCAGGCTTGAGAATAATCCCCTCACCAATTGGTACAGGTGAACACAGACCCAAACTCTGGGATCTTAAAACAATGAAAAATTAATCAGGTTCTTAAAAGAAGAATTTTAATTAAAAAAAAGGTAAAGGAATCACCTCTGTAAAATCGGAATGGTAAGTACTTTACAGAATAACAAAAGACTTGAGAACATAGAGGATCTCCCCTCTAGGCAGAACCTTAAAGTACAAAACCCGGAATAAACCTCCTTCCTCCTACAAAAAAAAAAAAAATCACAAGCCAAAATAAAAGTAAGCTAACGCATTCCTTCGCTAGTACTTACTAATACTAATGGAGTTGGATTGCTTGCTTTCTTGATCTGTTTCCGGCAAGCACACAGAACAGACAGACAAAGCCTCCCCCTACCCCCCAGATTTGAAAGTATCTTGTCCCCTTATTGGTCCTTTTGGTTAGGTGTCAGCTAGATTAGCTTCTTAACCCTTTACAGGTAAAAGAGGAATTAACCCCTTACAGGGTAAAGAGGGATGTTATGCTACCCTTAGCTGTATGTTTATGACACTCCCTCTTTCTGAATCTGAGTGTTTCCCACACTATCAGTCATTGCTTAGGGATGAACAAGGTTCAGTAATCCCCATCCATTCTGAACTGTTCTTTGCAGGTCCTCTGTTGTTAAGTCCCATAAATTTTCCCTCTCTCTAAGTGCTTTTTGATAGAGAGAGTCTTTCAGTTGACCTCTTTTGTGTATTTCTCCAGCTATCTAGCAGAACACCTGCTATGCAGATGTACTGGCTTCATTCTTAACACATGCTTCAGATACTTCCATTTTCTTTTCTGGATAACTTTTTGAAGAAAGGGGGTTGTTGAATTCTCTGAATCTCTGCATTTGTTTTAAATTCATTCAATTTAATACCTAGTGTTTTCCTGATATATTTCCTTCAAAGGCATTTAGAAGTCCATTTATACCTTTGATGGATTTCCAGCTTTCACATGCCCATATTAAGTTGGAAATGACATTTGAGTTGAAGATTCATAGTTTGGTATTCAAGATGTAGCTTTTTGATGACCAAATCTCATTTAAACTGGTAAATGCAGTTGCTGTCTTGCCAATTTGTGACTTTTTCCCCCCTTTTAAATATCCCTATTGGCTTGCATGTTACTGCCAATGTATATGAATTGACTCACTTCTCGTTCTCCTTTGCCTTCTAATATAATGTTTGAATTGGGAGTTGCTGGGGTTCTCATTAGATTTGTTTGTTCATAACTGTATTATTCACCCTGCTTTTTTTGCAACACCAAACAGTCTTTCAGTTTCTGCTTCCATGTTGGTTGAACTGTAACTTAGAAGAGTTATGTTATCAGCAACATTTAAAGCTTCTAGTGCGCTGTTATTAAGTTGTACGATGCCTGTGTTGTATACTTCTACACTTTCTCGTAAAGAAGTCAATGGCATTGTGAAACAGGAAAGGTGAGAGAGTGCGTCCTCGTTTGACACCATTGTCTATGTCAGACCATTTTCTGACGTCTGGGTTTAGTGTAACTGTTTATATTGCACATTGATGTAAAGCCTTGATTATATTAATTATTGTTGCTGGCATACATAACACTTCTCCAGAGTAAATTGCAATGGAGGTTGTGAAATGCTTTCTTAAAATCTACAAAGTTTGTGCTGAGTGCCAGTTGATATTCTGTGATTATTCTTGGTCTTATCTACAGAGTGCCTTAGTCCACACCAGCAGGATATAAATTTTAGTCAGCACTAACTGGTTGGTGTGGGCCCTGCTCGCGCACACTAAGAGTTCCCTAGCATACATTAATGTAGTATTGCTCGAAATGGCCCTACATTCATGTGCACTAGGGAACTTTTAGTGTGCACCAGGATGGTCCCCACGGACTAGGTAATGCACAACGTGAGTTCAGAGTAAAATTTTCATCCCTCTGGTGAGGACTAAAACACTGTGTGGACAAGCCTTTAGAGTGAAAACTCTGGTCAACATGATAGTCTGGGTTGAAATCCAGCTGTTCTTCACTTACCTTTTCCTCAGCCACTTCCTCTGTTGTGCAGAAGACTCTGGACAGTGCTAAATACATTTTGCCCTGTCGAAGTGTACATGACTATAGTTCTCTCTACCCTATTTTCTGTTTTATGAGACTAATGTGCTATAATGCAGGTTATATTTAGTAATGTACATAATGTCTCTAGAAAGGTATATAGATAGAGCTCTGTTTATAGTTGCAGTCTTGCAACATAAAGGGACATGTCTTGGCCTCTGCTTCATCCCCTTTGGTCACTGTATTGGTGCAGAGGGAACATGAGAATCCTCATGTGATGTACAACCAACATAGTACTCTGCCACTTGGTCTTGCCTCTCAGCATAAATCATGGTGTGGGGCACATTAGAGGTGGGCGAAGGAATGAGTGTGAGGCATACCACTTTCTGATCCTGAGCTGATGACTACTGGTGCAGTTTAGAGCAGCACTGAGAACTGGCCTCTGGCTGCCCATAGAATCCAGGGGAGGGAAAGGTGGGAGACATGTACCTATGGTGCCCCATCCATAAGTGCACTGAGAATAACTCCAATGGACCTGAAGATCTGGCCCAAACACTGTTGTAATACTTCTTATACTCCAAACAAATTGCTATGCAACAAATGACGCTTTATCAAGATTTGAGAAATTAAATCATTGATGCCTTTTAGAACAAGGTAAGTTGTCTTGGCAATGCTGTTTCAAGAGGGCTTTAACCTGGGCAGTAGTCTAAATGGTTCTGAAACTTAAAATTAGAAAATATAGTTGAGGAAAGAATATGGCCAAGCAGGATGGCTGAAAAGCTTTTTACCCATTAGAGCCATGGTTCAAATTCATCCCAGGTCACTAGAGACTAGTCTTTTACAATCTGATAGCTGTTGGTGGCCTGTGTAAAATTAAATATTTTTATAGTAATTAAAATGAGGTTACTGCAAGTGGACAAGTGTCAACCTCACAAACTTCCTACAGAACTAGCCCCAACTGGAACCCTTGTTGGCATTCTCAGAGAAGAGGCCATTAAATGAATGGTCTTTGAGACTGAGTACCCTCCCAACCCCTAGGAGTAGAGTAGAAGTACATTGATGATGTGATGTGGGAAAGCTTATACTGCCCCACCTTGTGCTGTGTGTGTTCTGTTGCTGAATAAAGGATTTTCGCTTGTAGGTATAATACCTTTTATATGGTGTGGATTTTCTTTTTCTTTTTCAAACTTGCCTTAAGAACCAAATGAACTGATGTGGAAACCACAATATATTTGATAAAAGGCCAAGTCCCAACTTTGATGACAGTTGAAGAAAAAGTTCAAGAACACTTCATTTTGTGCTGGACTGGCTGTTGACACACCCACTATATTGAAGGAGTACTGAGCATGATGACCTACCTGGCACTTCTGCTTTTGTATGCATTCATAGAAAATTCCTTCATGTGTTCTAGGACTTGATTCTGCAAGGTGTTAAGCACCTTCAAGCCTTAATTCAGCTGTTTTAAGTCAGTGGGAGTTGAGCACTCTCAGTATCACAGAGGAGGAGTTTGGTACCTTGCAGGATTGGGCCATTTGTCTCTTAAATCATTCATGTCTCTGGATCATCAACATCTATGGTTCTGGTGCCTCAGATAAGAAGATGTAAAGTTTTCTGTCTTTCACAAAGTGCCTGAAATGCCTAGGTAATAACAGGAATTCTGAGAGCTATATAAGAGAACTACAAAATACTCTGTAAATCATCTCCAGGGACATTATCTGTGTAATGTAGTTTGAAACTGGATTATGTAAATTCTGTGATGAGAAAGTAGGCAAAGAGACTGGAGACAAGCATTAGTTCATCTAATACAAGGATTTCAAAACTTTGTAGTTCAGGGTTTTTGATATGATAGTTCGTATTTTTGTTCACTGTAAGATTCTGCCTTATCTGTACTTATATATTGTGTGCACAGGAGTTTTACCAAGAAAGGTGTGAGTTATTTCTTCAGAATGTATTTTAACTCCTTGGCACTAGTGCTTAAATGACTGTAGTTTGTCTCACAAAAAGAAAACTTAATTCCTGGTCTCCATCAACTATTTTACGGTTTGTACTTTGCATCTGTGATTCCTAAATATTAGTGGCATCAGGCATATCTCACTAGTTCACCACCTTGAGTCTCCTCCCTAGGGCTCGATTGTGTATAGATGCAGAGCAGAGGCAGAGGACAGCCTCTCTCACCAAACATACACTTCTTTGCTAGCAAGGACCAAACATGTTACCAGTCCTTGCTTTGGAAACACAAGGACTGCTCCAGAGCAGCGTAAAGAGTACTAATTTATCCGTGGAGAAAACAGAGGGAGGGGTTAGAGGGGATGGTTCCAGTCTAAGGTTATGGTGAGGTAAATGACAGGGCTGGATTAAGGGATAGGAGCACCCACTGAGGTAGTGCTCTATCCTGTCTCCTTCCACAGTCTGTAGCTTTAAGTCACAACCTAAACTTTCCTCATAGAGGTTCATGGGACAGTTTTACATTTAGGGCTGCCCATATGCCTAAACAAAGGCTTAAAGATGCCTAAACTAAGATGTAAGCATGTATGACTAGTTGATGTCAAACATTTTTAAAGCATGGTTCGTAATTTGTAAATTACTGAAATAGATATTCTCTCTTTGAGATTTTAATATGATGTTTTGGGCATGGAGGGTAAAAGAAATTAGTGTATACAAATGCAGTACACCCTGTGTATAGTACTTCTAAAAGCATTTAAAAAATATATATGGGGCTTGGTCCTGTGAGCTTCTCCACCTGCCCTCCTGCATAGGAGCCAGACACAACAGCCTGACTCCTGGCACTGGAGAACAGCAAGGACTGTGCTGGCTACCAATGAGTGTGTGGGCTGGAGCCATAGCTTTCTACTCAAACCTGCAGAAAATGTTTGACAAGCATCCTACTTCCCATTTCTTCTCTATGTATGTATCCCAAGAATTGCATGCGCCCCTTTAGGCTTTGTGGGTAAGCAGAGAGAGAGGCTTGCTCTCCCCTGGACCATGTTGCTGTGTGATCCTCCATGCTGCAAGAGTAAACTAAGAATAGCATTTTGAAAATATAAAACACAAGACAAGCATGCACTAACCTTTAACTCACAAGCACAGAATGGGTAAGTTAGAATAACCCTGTTTTATTGGTGGGGAAATAGAAGCACAGAATAATTTTAGGTAGATTTGTGATAACAGGAACATCTCTTTAATTCTCTACACACTTCTTCACATAGAATGTAGATATTTATTTTAGGTGCATTTTTAATTAAGTTTAATGTAGAAACAATACACTGGCAATTATGCACAAATGCAACAAACAGGAGTTAGAGAAGAACAGACTGTCAATAACCTTAGGTTTCAGAGTAGCAACCGTGTTAGTCTGTATCCGCAAAAAGAACAAGAGTACTTGTGGCACCTTAGAGACTAACAAATTTGTTAGTCTCTAAGGTGCCACAAGTACTCCTGTTCTCAATAACAGTAGTTCTTTTTCTCTCGTATGGGATCAAAATGTATTTTTAATCAAACATTAAGCCATTCTCAATTCTGAGGCACAGCAATAGTGTAATCTCTGGTGGAAATTAGAGCAGTTATCAATCACAATACTACTACTTTGCCTTTTATCAGATGATTTCAAAGTTCTAATGAATTCAGCCCAACAACACGTCTGTGAGATAAGTCATTATCTCCGTTTCCAGTTGATAGGTAAGTAGTTCTCAAGTTCCATTTTAATAGTAAATAAATAAAAACACAGGAGTATTGAAAAAAAGGTTTGAGGTACTGCTATTTTGTCAAAAACTGGTACAGAATGTCTCTAACTTGCAGTGGCTTTATCAGGATTACTTGTAGGATTATTTCCATTACTCTTCATTAAATAAGAGTTAACTCATTGTTCAACATATACATTGGATCTCTTGCTCATTTCAGACATTCTGACTTTCAGGTTAAGTTTCTGTAAAATGGCACTGTTGAAGCTAACCTTCCAGTAAATTAATTAAATGCTCTAATACAGTGAGTACTGTTGAAGTTTTAATCAAATTAAGTCCCCATAATCTCTATGCAAAGTGTTTCCATCACCCTTTACTAAAGCAGGCCATGCATGTTCCTATTTACCTTTTTATTGGTTTGCCTAATCTTCAGTAGTAATGTTCCTGTCTGCAGAAGGCTTTCAGTATAGCACTTTACTTCAAATGGATAAGAGTGGTTACATGGTTTGGCAAGTAAAGAAATGCAGTAGAAATAGCCTCTTCCCTGAGTGATTGAAGATGGTCACCTCTATCATGTTTCCCTCCTCCCTCCTCCCCCCAGCCCAAGGGACAGGAATTAAGTACTGAGAGGATTCTGAACCCATGCACTGCTATCATTGCATATACTTGGCTCTGATTTATCATATGCTGCATAAGCCAAAAAGGTGAAGAGTACAAATGAGGGTAAATATTGTATATACGAACACTGTGCTATAATGTACTATGAAATTTAGTTCTGTACATAGTGCAACTTAAAAATGGAAAATGAAAAAAGAAATCAAGCTGCTCTGGTGTCCCAGGGTGGGCTAGTCCTTTTAAGGGGCGCTCAGGCCATGCTGCCACCTATGCCTGGTTTTGCTCTCAGTTCATGGGACTTGTAGTGTAGGTAGCAAATGACTGAGAGTGAGTAAGGTCTCCTGTGAAGGCTCAGAGGGGAGGGAGGGGAAGGGAGAATGCTGTAAGGCTTTGTCTATACTAAAAAGTTAGGTCAACTCAGCTACATCACTCAGGCACATGCAAAATCCACACACCCGAGTGAAGTAGTTAAGCTGACCTAACCGCCTGTGTAGACAGTGTGAGATCAATGGAAGAATTCTTCCACCAACCTAGCTACTGCCTCTGAGGGAAGTGGATGATTTCTGCCAGAAACCCTCCCTTCAGCCCAGGTAGAGTCTACACCAGGGGTCTCAAACACGCAGCCCGCGGGACTCTTGTGTGTGGCCCGCCAAGCTCCCCGCGCCCCCCCCCCCGCCCCGCCCCTCTGCCTACCCGTGGGATTGCCTCCTGATGCTGCTCTCTGAAGCAGCTGGCAGCACGCCCCTTCGGGCCGGCGGGAGGGGGAAGGAGGCAGAGGGTTCCGGCATTGCCTCCTGCCAGGTACAGCCCCCCCACAGCTCCCATTGGCCGGAAACAGGGAACCGTGGCCAATGGGAGCTTTGTTGGAGGTACCTAGAAGAGCAGCAAGAGCCGCATAAGCAGGGAAGCCTGAGCCCCTCCCCCATCCCCAGGGGCTGCAGGGACACAGTTCCAGCTGCTTCCTGGAACGGAGCAGCATGGAGCCAGGACCAAGGCAGGCAGGCAGCCTGCCCTGGCACCAGTAAGCGCCACTGCCACCCCGGAGCCACTCTAGGTAAGCGCCACCAGGCTGAGCTCACACCCTGAACCCCTCCTGCACCCCCAACTCCCTGCCCTGAGCTCCCTGTCACATCCTGCACCCCCAACTCCCTGCCCTGAGCCCCCTGCCACATCCCACACCCCTCCTGCACCCCCAACTGCCTGCCCTGAGCCCCCTGTCGCATCCCGCACCCCTCCTGCACTTCCTGCCCTGAGCCACCTGCTGCACCCTGCCCCCCTGCCACATTCCTCTTGTACCCCACACACCAACTCCCTGCCCTGAGCACCCTGCACACCTCCTGCACCTCAACTCCCTGCCCTCAGCCCCCGCTGCATCCTGCATCCTTTCTGCACCCCCTGGGGGCAGCGTTGGGGTGGGGACTTCAGGGAAGGGATTGGAATGGGGCAGGGAAGGGGTGGGAAGAGGTGGGACAGGGGCGGGGCCTAATTGGAAGGGGTGGAGTGGGGGCAGGGTCAGAGGCAGCAGGAGGGGGGGGGTAAGTGGTGCAGCCCTCGGGCCAATGCACTAGTCCTCATGCGGCTCTCGGGGTCATCTGAGTTTGAGACCCCTGGTCTACACTGAAGCACTACAGCGCCACAGCTGCAGCACGGCAGTTGTGCCGCTGTAGCATTTCAAGTGCAGACAAGCCCTAAGTTTCCTGCCCTCTGTAGAGGAAGATAATAATACCACCTAGTTCTTATGCAGTGCATTTCATCAGTACATCAATAGAATGTGATGGGAGAAGATAGTGGTAGATTGGGGACACTCGAAAGGTATTGGGGGCTAGATTCCCTGTGGAGATGGAGCTGGTAACAGCTCATGAGGGGCCTGGCTGAACAGATCTGAAGAAAGCTTAGGAGCAGACTGTTTCATAGGAAGTGGTCCTGGGAAGAAGTTTGAAGCAAACCAGTTTTGTGGTTAGTGGCTTCCCTTTTTGTAGCACTGATCTGAACCAGTATAGCAATTACTATGTTCCCAATTGCTTGATCAATCCACAGAGTTTAAAATATTCACCAAAACTATTGTCTAAATCGGCCTGATCCAGGAGACTTTACTTGGACAAAATTCCCACTGACTTCAGTTTATTTTACTTCGTTTTTATACATGTATAAGGTGCTCATTGAGCAATATGTAGGAGTTAAAATATAGAATGCAAAGCATTAAAATAAAGATCAACCACCTTGAATAGACCAAGATAAGCACAGGCAGAAGGGCAAATCCAATAGCCCTCATTCCAGTCACCATATAAAAGGGAACGATTCCCAATTAACACACAAACAGGGATGAAAGGAATTTTCAGATATAGGAAGAAAAATGAAGCACACTTGGGTTTTGGTTGAGCGAGGGCTGCAGGATCTGGCCCGATATTCTTAAATACCCACAGATTGCTCTCTGAATTCCTTGTTTTCTCAGGATACATCAGTACTGCCTCTTAGGGCTTGCCTACACTTAAAACACTATAGTGGCACCACTGCAGCAGCACCACTGTACCACTTCAGTGTAGACACTATCTACGCCAACAGGAGGGATTCTCCTGTCGACATAGGTAATTCACCTCCTCGAGGGGAGATAGTGCTAGGTTAATGGAAGAATTCTTCCTTTTAGCTAGCTGTCTACATGGGGGCTTAGGTTGGCTTAACTATACCTGTTGGATGTGGATTTTTCACACCCCCGAGCGACATAGTTATGCCGACATAATTGTCTAGTGTAGGCCAAGCCTTAATCTCCAACCTGAAGTTGTAATTATTTGATAGTAATAACTGCTTGCTATGGATATTATTATGATTTAAGACGGGAGCATAGGGCAGGAGAATAAGCAGCTGGAGTTAATGAACTCTTAAAGGTGAATTAGTTTAAAAAAACTGAAATAAAAAGAGATTAATATGTGGTTTTTTTTAAAGCCATTTCTCCCTTGCCTGCCAGGGTCTGAGTTAGGAGTTAGTTCTCAGTTTCTTCTTCAGCAGTTGTTGAAATCACAGCCCCACAAGTGCAAGGAGTTGCACATGGAGAAGGCTAGATAAGGGAAATATGGAACCAAGATAAAGCACTCCTAGGGCTTCCCCTCAAGAACTTCCATTCTCAGAATTCTCTGGTCAGCTGTGTCAGAAGCCGTTGCTATCAGGGTAGACGTCATGCTCTTGTCAGCTTGTATTTAGTGATGACTTCTAACCTATAGCAGTGTGTTCTGTATGCTACGAATAGATATGAAACCTTGATATCCCAGCTGCCCTCCCCTCCACCTCCCTGGATGCTTATCAGGGTGGACATGAAACAGCAGAACAAGATTAATGACACATGTTTCACTGCCTTCTCTTAATTCATTTTTAATATAGGTTTTTAAAGTAATTCTAAACAGATCAGTAGACACAACACAAGAGAAATGATGTCCTTACAAAACACTATGTGGAAGGTGACCATGGAGAAAATAGTTGATAAATTGTTAAAACCACTCATTGCCACTAAGTTCAAAAGCAGTAAATTTTCCTCTTCCTCCCTCTATGTGGTTTTGAAATCTATATTCAGAGGTATTGGATATAAATCAGTGGAGGATTGGCATGGATCCCTTTAGATTAATCTGTACGGTTCTGATCTCTGATATAATAGAAAATGGAAGATAAAAATCAAAAGGCAATCAGAAGGGTACTGGGATTTGAGGATCTCATTTTCTCCTAGCTCTTTTAGTAAGTATGGCTGTCTAAGGTTTTGTCTTCTCAGGAAGTCTGCTTGAGTTATATGGAAATCTGAAGGGAACAAACATATCCTCTAAAGGACAGCTAAAACTAAGATGAAATACAGCAGAAAAATTGTATAGAATGGACCCAAACATGACCTCTTACTCATTTGATTTCAATGGGAGTCTTGCTGGAGAGATGACTGATAATGAGGGGAAAGATAATTTCTCACTTTCAGCCTCCATTTGGCCTTGCTATTTAGTAATGCAGGCAGGATTTTCCAAGGACAAGAGACAGGCCTGTAGAGGATGGTGTTTTTGGTTTTTCCAGGCTACTGAACAGTTTTACAACAGGTTATGTAAGAACTTGGCACCATGTAATTTGTTGGTTTGTGAGAGTATAACTCAGGGGTCGGCAACGTTTGGCACGCGGCTCACCAGGTTAAGCACCCTAGCGGGCCAGGCCAATTTACCTGCTGATGCGACAGGTTCGGCTGATCGCGGCCCCCACTCACCGCGGTTCGCTGTCCCGGGCCAATGGGGGCAGCGGGAAGCGGCGCGGGCGAGGGATGTGCTGGCTGCGGCTTCCCGCCACCCCGATTGGCCCAGGACGGCGGGGGCTGTGATTGGCCGAACCTGCCGCGTCAACAGGTAAATAAACTGGCCCAGCCCGCTAGGGTGCTTATCCTAGCGAGCCGCATGCCAAACGTTGCAGATCCCTGGTATAACTTCTAGGTAGCAGCTGCACCTGTTAGCAAGGGATTCTGGCAGAGCAGACTTTACTGGTGATACACTCAGTTTGCAAAAAGAACTGCATTGCAGCTGAAAATAAACATTTTTTAAAGAGCTGACTTCTTGTAATCCTATCTGAAGTAGCATCACCTGGTGGCTTCCAATAAAATTACAAGAGATTTACAAGAGATCCATCCGCTAAAATTTCCTGGCATTCATTTTCCAGAAGAAAGTGCCTGGCTTTCATATTCCTGTTTGGTCCACTATCCAGTTGAAAACATATACTTCCATATATACACAGTATTGTCCATTTACAGGTCTTGGGGTTACACCATAGAAAATTGAGATACATCAAATGGTTAAAAAAAATACCTTAAAATTATGTCAGGCAAAAACCTTTTTCAGTCCCCGTTGACATTGACGTGGACTGCAGCACCCAGGAACAGATTTAAACATTTTATTAAAGCTGATATTAAAAAAAATATATAATACATAGGTTGGGAAAAGAGTGTCTGTACATCTGGGTGTAGTGCTTAGATTATCCACAAATACAAAGTTAGTTTTTTAAGTCATGTGATACTTAGAGTACATAATCAGCAATGATCCAAATTTAGGTGAATAGACTTAACAATGCAGTTTAGATATTAGAATCCGAATACTCGGGTACATCATTCATGAAAAGTTGTACAGAGATTTGGTTGTGGAAAGCAAAATATGTCAATGAGCGGAGATTGTCCCTCAGTAATTGAGAATTAGGTTGGTTGTCCATTTAGAAAATACAGTCCATGAGGAAAGTATTTGTTACTTTCCTGACTATATTAAACACTTGAGTTCTGTTCTTTAAATCCCCACTATCTAAGGACTGGTCTATACTGCACAGTTAGGTCAACATAAGGCAGTTTATGTCAACCTAACTATGTCAATGTACACACTACCACCTTGCTACCGCTGATGTAAGTGCCCTACTACACCTCCAGGAGAGGCGTAGGGCTTATATTGGTGTAGTTACTGTACTTACTTGCTTACATCGGCTGTTGGCTGTCTTGGAGCTGGGAGCAGAGGGCCAGGGGAGCAGCTGGGCTCTCAGTGTGGAGCTGCAGGGAGCTGAGAGCCATGACTCTCAGCACCCCACACTGATCCTCTTAAGTTGATGGAAGCGCTCCTAGTGAGGACACTCACCACCAACAGAAGGAGAGTAGTGCAGACATCAGCCACTGCAGTAATTACTGCGGTGGCTGTAAGTTGACCTAACATAGGTTGACTTAAGGTTGTAGTGTAGTGTACCTGAAGTGTATACCATGGCATTAGCACTACACAGGGATAAAGCTCTGAGCTTTAGTCCCCTCAAAAGTCTGAAAAGTTTCCTTGAGCAGAGAATACTTAGAATTCATCATTCTTTTTCTGTGGTAGGGTCATGGGTGCAGAAATGGGTGATAGAGCTTTAAATATTCATCCATTATCTGCTGACTTTGTTCATCCCCAATATCTTTATAACTGGTTTTGTTATCTATTCTAAAGACATCCATTCCTTTTAGGCGGTCCTGTAGTGACATGCAGCTCTATCAAATGAGTTTCTTCTTGGGCCAAATCCTATTTATCCTACTTTGGTGAGTAATTCCCATGACTTTGGGATTTGGCCCCTTGTAATTTTATACGGGGGCTAAGAAAGCTGATGTCCTAATAAGGAAATTATTCCAGCCTATCTCATCACAAACCTTGCCTTGTGTTTCTTTTCTAAGCTTTTGATTCAGACTGGTTTGGCTTTTCAAGCCTGGTTATTTTGAAATCAAAAGGAGTTTTACTTCTGATTTCAATGGGAGAAGGTTTGCATTGACATTTTAAAAAACAAGCCAACCTTTTGATTAGCTGCTGATCACAAGAAAATCTCTGTATTGCGTATGAAGTTTTATCATCCTGGTAGGAAAGAGTTTTCATGCCCTGCCTCTCCCAGTGATTACAGCTTCTATAGTTATCACCATCTGTGCAATTTATGTTAAATTGTACCAGATGGAAAACAAGTTTAAAAAGGGTTCAGAGACCATGAAAAACAAGAGCCAGTGACCACAGTGCCCCAGATTAAATCAGCATCTTATTTGGCTTGTGGCAGACAGTGCAGCCAGCAGCTAAGTAAAGGAGAGAACATTTGAAATCTCTGATCTTTTTCTTTTACTTAAATACTTTCACATTTTTTTCATTTCAGTGGCATTCATTCTGAGTTTATTGCTCATTCCTTTAATAGAAACATACATTGCTTCTAATTTAGTAAAACACATGGGCTAGAATTCTTAAGGACAAAGAGCTGACTCCTCTATCAGTTAGTGGAGTTACATTAGGGATGAATTTGGCCTAAATTGTCTTTGCTTAAATTAGAAGATCAAAATGCATTGACCAATAGCTAAGAATAAAATGGGGAGAGGGTGAAGTCTCCACTCAGATAAAGAAGAAAAAGCCAGTTTTGCTATTCAGGTTTTTGGTTGTAGTCACACTTCTCATTTTAAGTCATTGAAATCAGTTGAGATTTTTAATTCGAACTCTGCAGAGACTTTTATATAATTATGTTTTCTCTGAGCATCCTTGATATGGGTCATTAGAGAAAATTCAAACAAAATCTGAGTGTCGTGGTTACTAGGAAAACATATGGAGAGAGCTGCAGTCATGATGGTATAATCCCTATCACTGCTGGTCTCCTGGGAAATCATAACAAATGAACAGACAGCTTTCAGCTCCTGAAACAAGAGAAAGGGGAAAAATCATCCCCTGAGGAGGAGTGATAACTGAGGAAATTACACTCTGTTTGCACTATTAAGTTTGGAGTAGGTCTTGGGTCAACTACTAGTGGCAGGTTCCCCGGTGTAGAAATTGTCGTGGCATCAGGCTATCAGAATTGAGAGGCAAATAGAAGAGAGCCTCTCCTGTGGAAATGGCTGCCTGTACTGGGGGTAGTAGTACATTATACCTCTTGTGTATGACTATGGCAGGGTTTATAGATAGGACCCTACCAAATTCACGGCCATAAAAAACTTGTCACAGACTGTGAAATTGGACCTCCCCCATGAAATCTAGTTATAGGAGGTGAGGGCAGGGAGAGAGCGGGGGGTGCCCCAGTTTGGGCTCCTTCTGTGTTCCCCGGCTCCAGCTGCTAGTACCCTCCAGGCTGAGGAGGGACAGGATTTGCTCTTCCCCTGTACGGCTGCACTCAGGGGAAATCAGACCCACCTTTGGGTACCTACCTCCGCTGCAGGAGATTCTTGGAGGTAGAGGTGGGCCTAATCTCCCCCCAGTGCTGCTGGGAGTGCCCTGCAGCCAGTGGAGGTATCCGGAGGTGGGTTTGATCTGCCCCCGAGAGCAGCCATTCAGGGGAAGAGCAAGTCCTGTTTCTCACCAGCCTGGCCAGGACTAGCAGCTAGGAGCTCCCTGGCTGGGGCACTCCCAGCAGCACAGGAGAGATCAGACCCATCTCCACCTCCAGGAGCCTCCTGCTGCTGCAGGAAGCTCTGGGGCTGCTGTCTTCAGATCCCAGCACTGAAGCAGTGCAGAAGTAAGGATGGCAATCCCACAACCCCCCTACAACAGACTTGCGACCCCCCCACACACACACAACCCACTTTTGCGTCGGGACCCCCAAGGTTACAACACTGACATTTCAGATGTAAACATCTGAAAACGTGAAATTGTCTAATTTTCAAATCCTACGGACATGAAATTGACAAGAATAGACTGGGAATTTGGTTGGGTTCTATTTATCTACCTACTGTTCTTATCTATTCAGATGTTCCTCCCACTCTCTCTGTGAGCCTGCTTACAAGCTGCTCCACATAGTCATTCTCTGAAGTAAAATTGCATGTTGTTTTTCTATTGATGGAAAGTAAGTTGGAACTGTTAACACCCCTGTTTAGGTGCTTGTAACTCTCAAGCAATCCGGGTGCAGGCAGCTCAGTGTGGGATCTGGGTGCAGGTTCTTTCTTAATCAAGTGGCAGTCCATTGGGGAGGGGGTTACTTACATTTTGCTGTTCCTCAAAGAACTTGGTTACAAAAGTAGGTGGATGGAGAGGTTTCTTTAATATACTCTAGACAGCCTTTTAAAAATTCCTTAGGATGAAAATATAATTGGAGCAGCAGCAGTAGTTAGACTGTTCTCCTCTCTGGAGACTGAGATTTGCCAAGAAAGCATGTTCTACAGGATTACTAAACTGAGTGCTAGGTTTAGCAAAGACCATTCCCCTTCCTCCTCTGATATTTTAATAGTTCTTTAATCAACAGTGTGTTTAATAGTATAAAAATTCTATTTGTATTTGGAAAATTCTAAAGGTGAGCACTTGTTACCATGAACATTAACTTTTCATAATAGGTTTTGAAGTACAGTTGACATCATTGCGAGTGCTTTTGAAAGGTCATTTTACTCTCAACACTAGCTGTATGATTACCAATAGAAAGAGATGAATTAACTTCCAATGTGGTTTAATAAGAAGTTGCTTTCTGTAATGGATCAGGCAGCTGGAGGAATTATACTGAGAAATTTAGAAAGCAAGCTTTGGGCATTAATTTATGGACTATAGCTATTATATACTCTTCTTGCAGAATGAGTAGAGGCCAGGACTGTTTGAGCAAAGATGCCTCAATATTGCCTCTGAGCCCCATGTCAGTACATCTGACCTTCAAGAATGTGTAGATCTTATGGCATACAAGGGCAATAATAGCTTTCAAGTAGAATTCTTTCTAGACCCATTATAATTGTCAGGGTTCCTTATGGTTTAACAGTGAAGTTCAAGAAGCTTACACTTGCCAGCATTCTCTAACACAATATCTATGTATGCATATATTTTCATATGTGTAGCCAACTAAACTGTATACATCTATGGAGAGTTCTAGTGTGTTCGACAAATGCCATGAGTAACTTAAAATAGCAAACTTACTTGCTGTTGTCTTCATCATAACAAGCTAGAAGAAAGGAGGAAAGAATGTCTATTAAAAGTAGCACTAACTTAATTATTCCTTAATTAAACTCTAGAACAGCAAAAGGAAATACATAAAGTCAATCCATTTTCAACAGCTTTGTACTAAATTTTAGGGAAACCGCTATGGCACATTAAGGTTCTTACCTTGGAAAGTCAAGGATCAAAGAAACACATTTCCATTCTTTCGGCAAAGCTTTAGTTCTCTGACCTTAATAAACCACTATTGCTGATCAGAGCCTGAGATGTGCAGTGTGTGAGACATGTTGGGAGCTGATTTAAAGAGCTGCACAAAGGAAGCCATTTGCAGTGCACAAATTTGATTGGTCCCACAAAACTCAGGAACTATGATAAAAGGTTTAGGAAACATGACCTATGAGGAAAGGTTAAAAAAAACTGGGCATGTTTAATCTTGAGAAAAGAAGGCTGAGCGGGACCTGATAAGTCTTCAGATATGTTAAAGACTGTAAAAAAGAGGATGGTGATCAGTTGTTCTCCATGATCTCCAATAGAGGTAGGACAAGAAGTAATAGGCTTAATCTGCAACAAGGGAGGTATAGGTTAGCTATTAGGAAAAACCTTCTAACTGTAAGAGTATTTAAGCTCTGGAATCAGCTTTCAAGGTAGATTGTAGAATTCCCATTTCTGGGGCATTTTAAGAACAGATTAGACAAATACCAGTCAGGGATGGCCTAGGTCTACTTGGTCCTACTTCAACACAGGGGGCTGGACTTGATGACTTTTAGAGATCTCTTCCAGCCTTATCTCTATCATTCTGTATTCATGAGTATAATCTACTGGCACCTTATCTAGCAATGATTTACATATATACAGACATGGAATCCCCTTGTAACAGAGTGTACGCTACACCCTGTCAAGGAGTAATGCAGCAGCCAGCTACTTGGAGGCATTGTTTGAGGAGGAAATAACTTCAGGTGCTCTCCCTGGGGTTATACGCCACACAAGCTGTGCCATCAAGGCACAGTAACTCCCAGTATTTGTGGTTAACTTTTTTTTTTTTTTTTTTTTTTACTTTTGGATACTATTTGTGGGGGAGTTAGAATTTGGACAGAAGAAAGCACTGCAGTTCTTTCATGTGAAGTGTGTATTCCAAAATAAAATGAGAAGGTAAAACAGGAGTTCTGTTTATATTATCATCCTCACAGGGCCTATTCTAAGTGAAAAGGTGCAGCAGCCATGCCTGTGCTACAGTCTTGCGTGAGGGGTTATATTGAGAGGAAGTGAAGCAGCTGTGTCTGTAAATTGGACCCCAATGTGTTGTGTAAAGTCAATGGGAGTCAAGGCTAAATCTCAATGTAATGCATTTAAAATTACCACTGTATATCTTAAAGGAACCGAGGGGCTGAAACACTGACTCTGCAGTCAGGTGTAGCATTTCTGTTGTCAAGGTACATGGTATGGGTTGTGTATTTCAGATTCTGGGACTATGTTTCAAAATGTTAGTGTGCCTGACTTGATTGTATTCATTCTTGCAACATGATTTTTCTTGATTGATTGTTGACATATCAGTTGAAGTTGTTAGTTTATCAGCATAGCTTATGACTTTTTAAGTTTTACTTTCCTTGGTTCCTTATCTTTGTAGTTTTCTTCTTGGTATGGTTCTTTTGTTCTTTGTTAACTGGCTAGAGAGGCTTCAGGAGTGCTTTGTATACAGTCATTTAAGGCCCCACTTATACTCTTGCTCATGTTGAGTAGCTTTTTGCTTCGCAAGTAGCATCAACAAGAATAAGGGTAGTATAACTGGACATTAGTATCTTTCTAAAAGCTCCACCTTTAGCTAGTGATGGTGCACTGTAATGGTAATGGCTCCAACTGTCAGTTCCTTTTTTACCAAACTGCTGGTGGAAGTGCTCATTTTGCATTCCTCAGCAAAAGTAGGGTTATTGTTACTGCTGGGAGAATTCTGCGCTACTGTGCACATGCGGAATTCACAGATTTCTTTGCTTCCCTGCAGAAAAATGACTTTCTGATGGGGAAGCAAAGGGAAGCCAGAAGAGTGGTCATATGCCTCTCCCCAGCAGCGCGGGCACATGGTTTCAGATACCAGAAACACCTGGTGAAGAGAGAAATCACAGTGCGGGAGGGCCTGGGGATGCCCCAGCCGGTGCTGGGTCAAACCTGCTGTCCAACCTCCATGCATATGGAACCCTCTACACTCTCGCCAAGCCTTACCTCCTGCACCTAGCCCTCCCCAGCCCCACCCAGTGGCTGCTAGTCCCAGCTGGGCTGGGGCAGGGCTGGGTCAGACCCATCCCCAGAAACCTCCCTCTGCATACAGACTCCCAGTGAGCCCCTCCCCCCTGAATCCAGACCCCACTCCTGCACTCAGACACCCTTTGTCGAGCCCCATCCCCCTGCATCTGGACCCCAGCCCCTGCAACCAGGCCATCCCATGCTGAGCCTTACACACTCGAACCCCCACCCCATATGCACCTGGACTACCCCAGTGAGCCCCCCCACACCTGTACTCCCACCTCACTGAGTCCCAACCAGCTGCACCCAGATCCCCACTCTCCCAAGCCCCACTCCCCCAGCACCCCAGACTCCCCCTGCAGAGTCCCATTGCCCTTGAACCCGGAACCCTTCCAACAAGCCCCTGTGCATCCAGATCCCCCCAGCACCCGGACCCCCAACTGAGCCGCTCACAGCCAGATTGTCCCACACAGAACCCTCTCACCCCGCACCTGGATCCCCCCACACTAAGGCCCTCAACACTTGGATCCTGCCAGGTTGAGCCTGCCTGCACCTGGTGTGCCTGGTGGGAAGGGGCAGGGCCCCAGGGTCTTTCTAATGCAGGCCCAGCCTTTGCACTGTGTCAGTGTCAGGTGCAGCCTCACTGCCGAGTCCATGTCCTGGGGACTGGGGCAGGGTTGCAGGGTGATCTTCCACCTCCATGCAGCCAGTTGCCTGTGCTCCCCACTGTCATCCTGCATCCACATTTATTTATTAACAAGTAAAATTTGCATAATTTCAAAATACTGCATGCAGAATTTTTATTTTTGGCGCAGAATTCTCTCAGGAGTTCAGCCATTAGTTCTTGGGGGGGGGGGGGCTGTTACAAGATACATATTCCATATTAATTTTAATAAAATGTGCTCTGTCCAAATAGGCATAGACCTAGCAGTCAGTGCTCTCATGATCTCTAAGGAGGTTGTGGAATCTCAATCATTAGATACTTTTAAGAGCAGATTATACAAACACTTGTCAGGGATGGTCTAGATAATACTTAGTTCTGGCTTGAGTGCAGGGGATTGGGCTAGAAGACCTCTTGAGGTCCCTTCGAAGTCTGATTCTATATTCACTACCTGGCTCTGCCACAGGCTTCCTGACCAGCCTTGGGCCATTAGGAAGAACAGTTAGTATCTTCCAAGTCTTATCTCCCGCCTTCCTGAGAAGCTCCCGGGGTTGCTGCTTTGACACTACAGGGTCAGATGATCTGTGTCACCTGGTATTAGACTCCCATCTTGGGCTTTCAGTGTTTTTCCATTAAGAGGGGGTGGAAGGTCAGAATGGGAAACAAAAGATTCCCGCCATATGTAAATTCTATTTAAGGCTGGGAAGGCAGGCAATCAGGACTCTTCTCCATTGCCTCCCCCATCCAAGAAGGAAGATTGCTAAAAACACCTGAAGGGAAAGGCAGGAGCTGAGTCCAGGCTTAGACAGGGGTCCAGTCTGTAAAGAGAAATAACTGGAACTCTAAGCTACAGAAACTCTGCAACCTGCCTAAAACAACATTTAGGGTGAGAAATTACATTTTGTTACCTGTTTCTTGAGAGTATTAAGCTTAGTTTACATGTTTTGTTTTATTTGCTGAGTAATCTGCTTTGTTGTGTTTACTATCCCTTATAATCACTTAAAATTTACCCATTGTAGTTCATAAACTTATTTCTTGCTTATTTCAATACCCAGTTTGTGCAATTCATATCTGTGGTTGGGGGGGAAGCTGTGCATATCTCTCTCCACATTGAGGGAAAGGGTGATTTTTATGAGCTTGCGCTGTGCAGATCTTTCTATATAGCTCAAGACAATATTATTTTGGGTTTATACCCCAAAGGAGATGTGCACGTGAATGCTGGCCATTCCCCTAGCTAAGTCCTCCCACACAGAGCGGATTTCAGTCTGTGTCTGCAGCTGGGTGTGGCCTTACCTGTGTGTGTGCTGGAGAAGGCTTGAGAGCCTAGCTCAGCAAGAACAGGGTGAGGAAACCCAGGCTGGTGAAAAGGGCGGGCTCAGAGAGACCCCAGCACATCAAGCGGCACCCCAGGAGGGGTGTCCAACCCATCACAACTGCTCTTTGCCTTGTGAAGGGAGGGGAGGAAACACCCTGCAGCAGTCATTTTCTTGTAAGAGTGATGATATCATGCCAGTGAGAGCAATAAAATAGAAAGTTTTTCTTAGTACAGTTTTTTTCTTTGACTTGGAGTCATTTTCTTAAAATTAAAATATTTTTGTGGCATGGGGTCAGATAGTGAATTCTCTATGCAGCCAAAACTCCCATTGATGCCAATAGGAATCTTTCCGGGATATGACCTACATTAGAACTACAGGATTTGGTCCAGTCTGCATTTTTATTTGAATTTCCTTCCTTCCTTTTGTATCAAGGTTGACACTATTTAAGAGAGATTTGCTGTTGCTCCAAAGTCTTAATGCTTTATTCTACTTGTTTGACCCTATTTATTTTGTCCTTGTGCGTGTTCTTTGATCTCTTAGCAGCATTTGTTACTTCACATCTGACTGATGTCATTTGCCAAGTATCAGCTGAAGAATACATCTAAAATAGATATTTTCCCCTCGTCAACTGCAATCTATTTCCATTCTTCTAATGCCAGGATCTTCATATGTATGGCAGAGTAATGTTAGAGGGTATAACCCTCTGTCTCATCCCTGTAGAAGGTTTCACATGCACAAACTATTTAGAGTGACTTTGCATAATTGTTTTACATTTGTTTTTATCCAGCCTTTTAGCTGCTACATAGACTAAGAAAGCACTGACTATGACCTACAGATCCCTCCCTAGTTTCTTTTGTTGTAGAAACCAAACAAACTCAAGTCACAAAACTCAGATTCCAATTTCAAACACCCCAAAGTTTGGTTGTGTTCAGAGTAAAGGTCTCATTCAGCCAATGGCTAAAGTCGATTGGAACTAGGGGGGAACTTTCACTGCACCACCTAGTGAGGATGTGGAGTTGTAGGTGGAACACTCCCCTAAGCCAGGAAGAAGGGGAGTTTTTCCTCTGCTTATTAGCTAAAAAGGAATAGCATTCCTCCAATGCCACCTTACTAGAACTCTGTGTTTAGCCTAGAGGACACCTGCATATTACAGATGCAGTTCTTATAGCTGGTTATAACAGAACTAGGAATCAAGAGTCCTGGGATTCTGTTCCCACCTCCATAAATGACTGTACATTATTGAAAGTTTTTTCCCTAAATGACTTGTCTAAGTGCACACTAATTTGGGATGCCTTAATTTCAAGTAGCATGTGGCCTGATATCAGCACCTGCAGCTCCCATGTATTTTAGCTAAATTTGTGGGTGCCCAGAATTTGGGCACCCAAAACTATGCACAGTTCAGAAAATTTGGGTGCCACACTTTTTATTTCTTAGTTTCCTCATCTGTAAAATAGGGATGATGCTTTATTACATCTCAGGGTTGTGGTGGGACTTCATAAGGGTCTGTAAAGACCTTTGTGACCCTCAGATACAACATGCTATTCTGGTGCATGTAGGGGTGCCTTTCTCCTTCTACTGGAACCAATGAGGCAAGTCTCACTCCAGCAGGAGCAGGATCTGGTCCTATTTTGGCTACTAACTTTGGTGCTTGAATATTTCTATTCTTAATAGAAAGATGCTATATGTAGATATAGCTACAGCATGTTATATGGCAGAAATGTCTGCATAAGCAAACCTTTTGCAACTACTGAATGCTATTTTTACACTATATTAAAGATGGTTCTGTTATCACATTAATAACAGATTCTGTATGCAAACAGCTGTTGTGGTAACCACCCACATTGCTAGTGCTAGTGTCACAGTGCTAGCTGGTAGCATGCCACCTCCACCCTAACCGTGTGTCTTTGTATACACTAGTAACATATCATAGCTATTTACCAAAACAGAAAAATCCAAAAGTAAGTCACTACTTTTAAATTTAATCCCCAATGGGGATCAAAGTCTCCTTCCCTGTAAAGTTCAACTGCCTCTAAATCTCTCCTGTCATGGAAGTATATGGCAACCTTGCCCATGCAGCTGATCTGATGGGAAGTCACAGGAAGAGCACTCTGATATTAGTGCTGGAATGAAAGCAGGTGTTCTCATGCCCACTCACAGGCAAGCGTATGTAGGGCAAGTTGGCAAACCAGCGTCTTATGAGTGGCCCCCATGGAACTAACATTAAGGACCAGTAACATGATAAGTACTTTAAACACCTCCTTTATTAAAATAACTTGTGGAAGGACAACATTACAAGGAAATTTTCTGGAGGTGTGTTTATTCTGAAGAAATGTGGGAAAATGAGTAAGTAGGTGACCATAATTCAGACCTGAAGAAAATAACTAAGTGGATTACTGTCAGTTGAAGGATGGTTCTCGTATGACATTTCTCACTTGGTTCCCCTATGAGTAACTCAGCTTTTCTCTAAGTTTTACCAGAAACTGTATGATTCCCTATGTCATGAGGCCTCTAAGCAAACTTAAATAGCATTAACCCCTTCACTGTGTGGGGAAAACACTGAAAAGAGCATAGGTATCAGATGACTTACACAGAAAATCAAAGGTGACAGATAAAATAAAATAGATGCTTAGATGAGGAGATGTAAGAAGTATACAGATGCAGACTACTGTTTCTAGAGCCTCCAAAAATGACAATGTAAGGGATATACATTGATACTGATACCAAAAATTCTTATTAATAATTTTTTCTCATTATGTTAATACAAACTTGCCTGTGCCTTTACTGAATTTTAAGAAACACTTGCAACTACTTTCATACACATTATGCTTGTACAATATAACACCTGCTTATGTTTAAGGCTGCTTATTTTATGAAGTGGGATGGGCTAGCTATTAAAGGAATTTTAGGAGGTTTCTGCTTTCTGTTACCCAGGCACAAGCATCATATATCGAATGAGATAGCATCCTCAGCCCTAATACTAAAGTTTGCTTACATATACTCTGAAATGCAACTTTTATAACTTCAGTCTTGCTTTAACTTTTTATACTATTTTCCTTCATGCTGTGTTTTGAAAAATGTATATAAGCATTGGCTATTGTAATTGGTGGTTTGTATAAAATATTAAATGGAAATTTTAATTGCAATTTGCAAATGTCATAAATGAGAGATTGTAAATCGAAGGACCAACCAGCATTTTTTTTTAAATAAAAAACCAGGACGTTCCTATCTGGCTTAAATATCAGTAGGCATAGATAGGAATATAACTCAAGCAACAGACTTTGCAAAATATTTGTTCCAGAGTCCTGACTTGGGGGTGCGGGGGAGTAAGGATGTTGTGGTTAGGAGCAGAGAGGAATGTATGGATGTGTTAGTTATGAAACTAAACTATAAAGTAGCTTTCCTTTTACCACCCTTTGCAAGAAAAACCCTCTAATTTAAGCCTACTCAAAAGATGCTAAATGGCTAGATTTGGATCTATAGGTCATAACATTTCATAAGGATGCAACATCACATTGTATAGCAATTTATTCTATAAGCACTCTAAAGTTTTCATCTGTCAAACTTTAAGAAAAATATGGATGGTTGGAAAATATTTTACAGAAGATGTTAGCTACTTCTATCTAACTCATGTATCAGAGGGGTAGCCGTTTTAGTCTGGATCTGTAAAAAGCAACAGAGGGTCCTGTGGCACCTTTAAGACTAACAGATGTATGGGAGCATAAGCTTTCGTGGGTGAATGCCCACTGACGAAGTGGGCATTCACCCACGAAAGCTTATGCTCCAATACACCTGTTAGTCTTAAAGGTGCCACAGGACCGTCTGTTGCTTTTTATCTAACTCATGTTTCCTGTCAGTGGTGCGAACGTTGGTGGTTTCTTAAATAGTTGAGATAACAAGCCTCTTTTGAAATATATATGTGCAAATATTGTGTATCTAAATGCAAACCTTCATATAATAACTTCCTGATACTCTTGTTATGTGGATGGAAGAGGTTTATGTACAAATACAGCAAGGTCATTTAATGCTACAACTAGTTATTTATGTAAGAAACAATTTGAATATAGAATTTCTATATTAATTAGGGAATCAATTAGTTACCTGCCAGTGCCCAAAAGGAACTTCCTTACGAGACTCAGCAAGAAGAGTCACCTCTTCAAAGACCGCTCAGAAGAAAGGACAATCACATCTTTAATTACTATTCAAGTTTTTAAATTAATTGAATTAATTAAGTTTGAAAAGACTGTTTTAAAACAGAAAAACTCTTTATAGCAAGTAAGTGTGTTTGAACTTATTTGAACTAAATTTCAATCCTTGTTAAACCCTGATGGAATTAAAGTAATGTCTCAGAAAATGGACCAAATAAGAGTTTTAACTTTTATAGTTCTGAGAATTTCCTACCACAGAAACAAAGCCAGTATAACCATCAAGTTAAGGAAAAATTACAGCCTTACTGCATATGTAGTACTAGATCACTTATTCATGAGCTGAAATTGCTAACTAGACATGAGTCAATGGGAGCAAGACTACAGCAAGTCTTGAATCCAGCCAAGCCTGAACGAGGTGTTTTCTTTCTTCCCTGAAATAATAGGAAAGGGAGGGGTATAAGATCTCTCTGAATTGAGCAACAAGCTGCTCTCTCTGTTCCCATCCTCAATTTTGTAGCACTTATCACAGCTCATTATGTTCATCTTATCTCTGCAAGGACACAGCAGCTGCAAAACAACAGCTAAAAAGAAGAAAAGAAGCTACAGTGCAGCACAAAGAAGCAGCAGCTTTCTAGTTCACCATTGTTTCTACAATATGATGACATGACTGTGACTACGGAATCATGGGCAAGATGAAGTTATTTAAACACTGCCAAGGAATTAGATTTAAATTTTTCTCATAATAATTGTAAAGTGATATTGAAATGCTATTGTAATTTAAGATACTAACAGCTTCTAATGTTAAACACCAGATTGCTCAGACCACTTATTCCTGGAGAGAAGACATAGCCTAAGAACAGCCATACTGGGTCAGACCAAAGGTCCATAGAGCCCAGTATCCTGGCTTCCAACAGTGGCCAATGCCAGGTGCTTCAAAATGGATCAGTCCATTCCTTGTTGCCCATTCCCAGATTCTGGCAAACAGAGGCTAAAACATCTGATTAAAACTTCTCCTTATGGAGAAATCACTGCAACCAACATCGGATCTGGGCCTGGACTCCTCCCTGGAGAGACCCCCATCCTCTGCAAGGTAGTCTGCTGACCCTCACTCCCCATGTCCTGTGAAGAGAAAGTCATCTCTTTCTCGACTGGATGAAAAGAAAAGGTTCCCTCCTCACACTCTGAAGCACAGCCCACCAGAACACCTTCCCTGGCAAGGTCTGTGGCCTCAACCTCATCTGACATGGGACACAGTTCCAGGGCTGTCTGAGTACCTCCAGTACCGACACAAAGAAACAGTCTAAAGACCCAACTGGGAAGACCTACAGCCCTTGGCACCCTTTCCCAGCTCCGGGGACGAGACAAGCTGATTTCAGGAGCTATGGCACTGGCTTCCTTTCCCACACCAGCAAAGCCGTTGGCACCAAGTAAGCCCTCAGCACCACTGAAATAGTCACCACTGACCAAGTCTTCAGCACTGGCCAAATCTCTGGCACCATCTACTGACACCTCAGGGGAATACACCCTTCCTTTGGCACTGCCTTGGCAGTGTCTTCTACCTGCACCGATGATGCTTTTTCCCCCTCCACAAGACTTTACTCTAAAGAACTGTTAGTATCTGGCACTCTGAGTCTCTGCTCCTTTGACATGATCTTCCTCCACTTCCACCCTCCTCTCCATGCTCACGACACTCTCCACTGAGGATGGCACCTCCCTTCCCCAGCGACCATGGTGGGTGGGTTGCGAGTAGGGGTGCAGCACTGCCTGCTGCCAGAAGTAACCAGCAGTCAGTGTCCTTCCTGTGACAGAGCCATATCTTCCTCCCCTCGGTGGTGTGACAGCAGTCCTTTATAGCTGGATAGCTTCCTCAGTCTTGGACATCTCCATATGAATACTCTCAAGGAATTCTTTATGGGCACAGATACTCTTCAGCCTAGCCACCTCCTCCTGTAGCTCTCCCACCTGCTTCCTGAGAGATTCCACCAGCTGGCATCTTTCACACTGTATGGTTCCCCCTAGCTGTCTGTGAGTGGGAAATGCAGGCCATAGCCTCTGCAAATCCACACCAGGATCTGGGTAGAGGCATCCATGGTTAGATTGTCTGTCTGGATACTGGCGCAGGCAGAGGAGATAGGAGCAGTGTTGACACTGGCGATGCGACCCTTCGTAACCATAGCGATTATATTATGTCTCTCTCCCACAAACTCTCTCTCAAACTCCCCTGTTTGCTAGCTCCCCTTGGTCGCTTAGCCTCTGGCTTTTAAGACCTTCTCTCCTAGGTCAGTCCTACCCCCCTCATTAATCACACAGGGGGAGGGTGATCACAAGGGTGATGGAGGCTGATCAAGAATGATCCAGGGAACAAAGGCTCAAACAGTCCCCAGTCATACAATCCCAACTGACCCTGTAACTGAAGTAACCTGAAAGAGAGAGAAAAATACAAACTGCCAAACAAACTCACTCACCCCAAAATTAGTACTCGCACCTTGTTCGTTCAGCAGGGGGATTTCTTTCTCCCCCTCTCAAACTCTCCTGTTCGCAGTGCCCTGTTCACCAGATTTGTCTGTGTCAGGTTTCCTTTCCTCCAACCAACACCAACTATGAGCCTAACAACCAGTGCCTCCCTAATCAATGGGGGAGTGTATCTCGGCGATCACACAGTGCAGGGCAGATGGTTGTTAACAGAATCCACCCTGCACATCAATCTCCTAGAATTACAAGCTGTTCGCAATGCCTGTCGACATTTCTTACCTCTTCTCAAACATGGTACCATCAGAGTGATGATGGACAATCTTGTCTATATGTATTACATCAACAGGCAGGGCGGAGCGAGGTCCCACTCTTTATGCATGGCGGCACTCCAAACTGTGCAATTGGTGTATCCAGAATAATATCTCAATTTCAGCAGTGTACCTTCCTGGACACCAGAACACCACCATGGATACATTGAACAGGAGGTTCTCTCACAATCATGAGTGGGAACTGGATATGCAAGCACTTCAGCCCATTTTCAACCGCTGGGGCTGCCCCACGATGGATCTCTTTACCACTCAGCGCAACACCTGCTGCCCCTAATTCTGTTCCAGAGCAGGGCTGGGACATGGATCACTGGGAGACACGTTCCTCATAACATGGGATGCACCACTCCTTTATGTCTTCCCTTCCTTTTCACTCCTATTCTGAGTACTTCTCAAGATACAGGAGGACCGAGCTCAAGTCATATTAATTGCTCCAAGATGGCCACGACAGGTCTGGTATACTTACCTCTTCCAGATGGTATGCCGACTGATCTGTCTCCATTCCACACCACAATTCCTTTCACAGGACGCATTCTCCATCCCAACACACAGATGCTCTGCCTCAAAGCCTGGTGCCTCCATGGTTCTGGGATTTGGAAATAACCTGTTCAGATGTGGCCAAACATATACTTTTGAATAGCAGGTGCAACATGACCGGACACACTTACACGCACAAATGGAGGACTAGATTTCATTGCTGGTGTGCCTCCCACCAAATTGATGCAATGCATGCTCTGCTACCGCTTGTCCTGGACTACGTGCTACACCTTAAACAAGCTCCATTCGGGTATATTGGCGGCAATCACTACCTTTCACTGCCCCATAAACTGTCATTTTGTCTTTGCATGTCTGCTTACAAATAAATGTTTTCTGATGGGTCTGCAAAATCTTTATCCTCATATACGAGACCCGACCCCTCCCTGGGACCTTGGTCTCGTCCTATGTTCTCTGAGTAGACCCATGTTTTAACCGATGGCAACGTGTTCTTATGTGCATCTAACGATGAAAACGGCCTTCCTTGTCACCATCACTTCCCCATGGCAAGCTGGCGAAATCATGGCATTTATAGCATAATCATCTATTCATTGTTTAATAAGAATAAAGTTACACTAGGCCCACATGCAAGATTTCTACCCAAAGTCCCAACATCTTTCCATCTCAACCAACCAATACACCTTCCTTGTTTTTTCTTGAAGTCTCACGGCAACCAACAAGAGGCAGCTTTATACACCCTAGAGGTGAGATGAGCATTAGCCTTTTACTTAGGTCTCAATCTTTCCAGAAATTGCCACGCTTATTTCTCTCCACCACCGAAAGATCCAGAGGCACTGCCATATCTAAACAACACCTTTCAGAGTGGATCTTGCAGAGTATACATTTATCCTACAAATTACATGATAGATAACCTCCTACCTCAATCAGCTCATTCCACACACTCATTATCCTCCTCGATAGCCTTTCTCAATAATGTCCCCATTGATTAAATTTGCAAGGCAGCTATATGGGCGTCAGCAGACACTTTTGCCCGTCACTATGCTATTACACACGATGGCGCAGTGTATGGTCTCCTAGGACATGCTGTCCTCTCATCAACAGTAAATGTCACTCTGAAGCCCCAGCCTTCCAATTAGGGGTACTGCTTTCTAATCACCTACAAGTGGAGCACCCATAGGGGCATCACTCAAAGAAGAAGAGAAGGTTACTCAAGTTGTACAGTAACTGATATTCTTCGAGATGTGTATCTGTGGCAG
Organism: Trachemys scripta elegans; assembly: GCF_013100865.1. Taxonomy (NCBI): domain Eukaryota; kingdom Metazoa; phylum Chordata; order Testudines; family Emydidae; genus Trachemys; species Trachemys scripta. Next base: position 34,258,609 of record NC_048310.1, on the reverse strand, counting down.
GGCGGTGACTCACTGACGCAGCACCTCCTTCTGGTCGTCCTGGGAATTAGCTATTCCAGCCTGGAGTGCCCTCTGCAGGCCGGTGTTTTGCCTGCCGCTGGCCCCCCGTGTCACTCCTGGACCCCGGTGCCCCTTTATCTTGGGGTACTGCCCCCTGGCAGTGCCCCCACACTCTGGGTCTCCCCACCCAGGGGAACCCCCACCCTCTATTCTCCCCTTGCCTCAGTGGCTACTGCCAGTCTCCGTCACTGGGGCAGACAGCAGTCTGTAAACCACTCAGCATCAGCAAGGGGGGTTGGACCAGCTGCCTCTGCCTATTCCTGTGCTGTCCCTCTGCAGCCCTAGTACCCTTTTGTGGGCCCTTAACTCAGCCTGCAGCCTGGAGCTTTGCTAGGCTGGAGCTCCCCAGCTCCCTCTGCCCTTCCCCAGCACTGCTCCACCCTAGGTACCCTCCTCAGCTTCCCAGGCAGCCAGGTCCTTCTCTCAGGGAGCTAGAAAGAGTGTGTCCCCCAGACTTTGGCCCTCAGCCCTCTTATAGGGCCAGCTGTGGCCTGATTGGGGCATGGCTCCACCTGTGGCTGCTTCCCCCAATCAGCCTAGCTTTTCCCCCGCCCCAGCCCTTTCCCAGGGCTGTTTTAAGCCCTTCAGGGCATGAGTGGGGTGACCACCCCGCTACAGTATGTCTATGGGTGCTCCACTACCCACCCTCCTCCCCTCTGCTTTGGAGCCCAACAAACATACGCTCTGCAGCAGAGAAGGAACTGGGGGAAGTTGGACCGCGCAGCGCTATATATATATAATATGTCGCACACAGCATGAGGGGGGGAGGTGTGCATGTGCAGTCCAAAGAGCACTGCTGATGAAGATTTCCAATCCCAGGCTCAGGAGGCACTGCCACACCTACAAGTGGAGCACCCTTAGGGGGACACATCTTGAAGAATATCAGTTATTACATAGGGTGAGTAACCTTCTCTTTTTTGCAGGATTTAACACCCCCTCCCCATTTTAAAAAAGCATTTTTTTGTACTATGATGAAAGAGTAACTCTGAACTACATGATGGGTGAAGCAGCTAAGAAGGAACAACTGGGCTAAAGGTTACTTAAATAAAAGTGATTTTATTTGATGGTTGGCTTGATTTAGAAACTGCTGGTGAAACTTGAAGGCAGCTAAAGTTCAGGATGAAGGGAAATTAATGTCTTCAAAGCTGCGCTAGGGAACATGCGTCATCTAATTAACAATGCTTGCCTGGTACAAAATCTTTCTGTGGCTTAAAAGCATCAGGAATAGTATCATTGAAAATATTTTGAGCATGTTAAAAATGTGGGTTTAAAAAGGATTAAATGGAGTCGGTTTGAGCCATATACTTTTGTTAATTAGTAATCCTTCTAAGAAGATTAAAATTAATTAAAGGAATGGCGTTTCTTTACAAACTTGTTAATAATATCGGTTCACCTGACATCTGTTAGTGCAGGCAAGGGACATTTTAGTTATGTATTTGTCATTTAATGCAGTTTTGAAGAGAAGCTGCATTTGGTACTCTGTTTTTTTATTTTAATTCTTTTATTGCAGTATTTGTTTTGCTGTAACCTTTTGTGTAAATCTGTTACTTTCCTTGTTTTCTTACTAGTCTAAAATCCATATAATTCTCTTTCAGCTCTGTGTGGGAGGAAAAAGCATTGTGGATTGATTTTCTGTAGAGGATTGGATTATTGGTATACAGGGCTCAAAGCTTAGACAGGGTGAAAAACAAAGCATTCAAAGGCAGCATTGTGAAGGTACAGTTTATAAACAGTAGCAAAAATTAAATATTTGGAGGTATAATAGAAATGATACTTGATGAGCTCTGGAAAACAAAACCTACAGTAGAGGAGAAATTCAAACATATTAAATCAAACCCTGCAATCCTTACTCAGTCCTCCATCACAATTCCTGTTGGCTTCATTCACGATGAATATAAAAGAAATTGATCCAGATCCTCATCTGGTGTAAATTTTTTGTATCTCCCTGGCCCATTATATTAAACATAGACTGATCACAGCAGGAATGCCAGCCAGAACGTACATAGTACTAGTATATATAAAATGCCATTTACGTGGTCCCTGTACACACATATTGTAATTAACCTTTCCAACAACTCTACTTTTGTGGTACAAAAGGCATCTAGAGAAACTGAGCATTACAGTCACTTATTCTAGGTCTTGCCTGTATTTTTCAAGTCCCTTTGGATCCCTTGCCAGGCTACAGGTTATACAAGTGTGTTTATGGGCTGCTCCTCATTGGCACATGCTATCTGGAGTTTTGGATTAGGCAGCATTTTTAGTTAGTGAGGAAATTGAGGAAGTAGTAGGTGTGCCTGGGATGGAATAACCCAGCTTTCTGTCTGACAAACTACCAATAACTTCTCTATTAAGCAAGAGCTGTATTCCTCCCAAAAGTGCCACTGTACCTTGTTTAGATGTAGTGAGTTAATAGCACTGTTCATTTTTTGAAAGCAGCTGCCAGCATTAAACCTACATTCAACTGAAATACTCCTCCATAGATCTTAATTCTTGACTGTTTTTTAAAAAACAAACAAAACTTCTATCTTCCACAGTTCAAACATGTACATTCATCAACATTAGGCTTACTGGGTCTTCATTCCTGCAGGTTCAACTTTGCACTCATGAATAATTGTGACACCATTTAATCAGGTATTTAGATGACTAAATGATGTTTTCACACTCAATTACATACACTGTATTTACAGATGCAGAGTTGCACCTGCAGAAATGAAGAACACTTCTGAAAATCAGAAATATAATCTTTTCCATAGTACCATCCTGGAAAGTGTGAAGACTATCATCCCTTCTACGTGTCTTTTGTACTTACCAGGGGTAGTCTATCTGCTACCCAAGATCCAGAAACCCAGAAACCCTGGACGCCCCATCATCTCAGGCATTGGCACTCTTACAGTAGGATTATCTGACTATTTGGACTCTCTCCTTAGACCCTACGCTACCAGCACCCCTAGCTATCTTCGAGACACCACCGACTTCCTGAGAAAACTACAATGCATTGGTGTTCTTCCTGAAAACACCATCCTGGCCACCATGGATATAGAAGCACCTTCCACCAATATTCCACATGAAGATGGATTACAAGCTGTCAGGAACAGTATCCCTGATGAGGCCACTGCACACCTGGTGGCTGAGCTTTGTGACTTTGTCCTCACCCACAACCACTTCAGATTTGGGGACAACTTATACCTTCAAGTCAGTGGCACTGCTATGGGTACCCGCATGGCCCCACAGTATGCCAACATTTTTATGGCTGACTTAGAACAACGCTTCCTGAGCTCTCGTCCCCTAGTGCCCCTCCTCTACTTGCGCTACATTGATGACATCTTTTCATATGGACCCACGGAAAGGAGGCTCTTGAAGAATTCCACCTGGACTTCAACAATTTCCATCCCACCATCAACCTCAGCCTGGACCAGTCCACACAAGAGATCCACTTCCTGGACACTACAGTGCAAATAAGTGATGGTCACATAAACACCACCCTATACCGGAAACCTACTGACCGCTATACGTGCCTACATGCCTCCAGCTTCCATCCAAGATACATCACACGATCCATTGTCTACAGCCCAGCCCTAAGATACAACCGAATTTGCTCCAACCCCTCAGAGACAAACACCTACAAGATCTCTATCAAGCATTCTTAAAACTACAATACCCACCTGGGGAAGTGAGGAAACAGATTGACAGAGCAAGACGGGTACCCAGAAATCACCTACTACAGGACAGGCCCAACAAGGACAATAACAGAACACCATTGGCCATCACATACAGCCCCCAGCTAAACCTCTCCAGCGCATTATCCACGATCTACAACCTATCCTGGAAAATGATCCCTCACTCTCACAGACCTTGGGAGGCAGGCCAGTCCTCGCTTACAGACAATGCCCCAACCTGAAGCAAATACTCACCAGCAACTACAGACCACACCACAGAAACACCAACCCAGGAACCAATCCCTGCAGCAAACCTTGTTGCCTACTCTGTCCCCATATCTACTCTGGCGACACCATCAGAGGACCCAACCACATCAGCCACATCATCAAGGGCTCATTCACCTGCACATCTACTAATGTTATATATGCCATCATGTGCCAGCAATGCCCCTCTGCCATGTACATTGGCCAAACCCGGACAGTCCCTCCGCAAAAGAATAAATGGACACAAATCAGACATCAGGAATGGTAACATACAAAAGCCAGTAAGTGAACACTTCAGTCTCCCTGGTCATTCTATTACTGATTTAAAAGTCACTATTATTGAACAAACAGACTTCAAAGGGAAACAGCAGAACTAAAAGTCACTTGCAAATTTAACACCAATAATCTGAGTTTGAATAGGGACTGGGAGTGGCTGGCTCATTACAGCTTTTCCTCTCCTGGAATTGACACCTCCTCATCTATTACACTGGTCTGCAATTTTTGAGACGTCGTCTGCTTCAGAGATAAAATGTGCTATTTATTATGTATTTTGATGTGCTGAATTCAAATATGACAATTAAAACAACTTATTGGCTACTGTTTCTAAGATATTTAAGTTTTTACATTTTATGTCTGTATATTGTGTAGATAGTAGTTTTAATCATAAATTGTAAACCTAGGTCTTTTCATGTGTTTATGGTTGATTTACATAATATTTCACCTGTCCTGTTTATGTAATACTTTAAAAATCAGCAAAAGGGTTATATAAATAAAATTTATTATGAAACAAAAGGCAAAAAACTATTATGTACATAGTTTAGTCCTATTCAGTGTCTAATTGGCGCTTCTTGGCTTGTCTCTTGTATTCATTAAATGGAGCATCTCTTGACACAGTCCAGCAATAGTCTGCAAGCATCGATGGGCTCCATTTGCCCTGATAGCGTTTCTCCATTGTTGCAATGTCCTGGTGAAATCGCACGCCGTGCTCGTCGCTCACTGCTCCGCAGTTCGGTGGAAAAAAAATCTAGATGAGAGTGCAAAAAATGTATCTTTAGTGACATGTTGTAACCAAGGCTTTTGTATGCCTTGAGGAGGTTTTCCACCAACAACCTGTAGTTGTCTGCCTTGTTGTTTCCGAGAAAATTTATTGCCACTAACTGGAAGGCTTTCCAGGCCGTCTTTTCCTTGCCACGCAGTAGATGGTCAAATGCATCATCTCGAAGAAGTTCACGAATCTGAGGACCAACAAAGACACCTTCCTTTATCTTAGCTTCACTTAACCTTGGAAATTTTCCACGGAGGTACTTGAAAGCTGCTTGTGTTTTGTCAATGGCCTTGACAAAGTTCTTCATCAGACCCAGCTTGATGTGTAAGGGTGGTAACAAAACCTTCCTTGATTCAACGAGTGGTGGATGCTGAACACTTTTCCTCCCAGGCTCCAATGACTGTCGGAATGGCCAATCTTTCTTGATGTAGTGGGAATCTCTTGCACGACTATCCTATTCACAGAGAAAACAGCAGTACTTTGTGTATCCAGTCCGCAGACCAAGCAAGAGAGCAACAACCTTCAAATTGCCACAAAGCTGCCACTGATGTTGATCATAGTTTATGCACCTCAAAAGTTGTTTCATGTTGTCATAGGTTTCCTTCATATGGACTGCATGACCAACTGGAATTGAAGGCAAAACATTGCCATTATGCAGTACAACAGCTTTAAGACTCGTCTTCGATGAATCAATGAACAGTCTCCACTCATCTGGATCGTGAACGATGTTGAGGGCTGCCATCACACCATCGATGTTGTTGCAGACTACAAGATCACCTTCCATGAAGAAGAATGGGACAAGATCCTTTTGACGGTCACGGAACATTAATCAAATACACAGGCTACAAATTTCAAACATATTCTGTTTCCTAGTTATGCCAAGATCAATGCCTGAGACTGTGAGTATGTGACTCAGGCCGGCCATTTGTACTGCTGCAGCTATGCCTCTTTTTAGTGCACTGGCTCGAGTATATCTGCTCAGTCTGAAATGTACACCTTCCAGTTCTACTATGCACATTAGACTTGATTTACTGTGAGTCTTGTTTCTTCACTACCAAAGAGATAGAGAGTAGGGAGAGGAATTTCTTATCTTTTAGATGTAGATTTCTCCATAAAGGAATGTTTTATTAAAAATGCCTTTTTGTATGTTATATTAGTGATTATGCTCCTGATCTATCCCAAGTTGCATTGGGTGCAAAGAAGGTAGAATGGTGGCTTTAAGCTCTTCTAAGTAGTGCCAGCAGCTCATTGTGCCAAGAGTCTTTTGGGCAATGACTAGGAATCATTGGGGGGCAGGGAACCCCCAGCCATGTAACCTTTCCCCTAGACACTTGTAAACTGGTCTTTGGGAAGTGGGGAGTGCTTGGATAGAAACCATCACCACTTCTACATGACATAGTGATCCCTCTAGGCTGGTGTGATTCTTCTGGAATCCGCTATATTGCTTTTAGGACTGCTTTGCACTGGCAACATGGAATGTAGGAGAGAATCTGGGCTTGTTTATGTTCAGTATCCCAGCACTTCCCCTACCCTCTTCCCACACCCTCGCACAATCCAGTAGAGTGTTATATAAATAGCAAAAATAGTTCTCACTCTCTAACCTGTCTTGACTTGCTTCATTTTAATCCATGAACCCATATCCAATTTTATTTACTAATTTTGGACCAGCAAAGTTACTTTGTTAATTAGTACTTTTAAATCTTCTTATCTAGCTAAGATGGGAGTTAAATTTGCAGACCGACATAAACAGCAAAGCAGTTAAATGTAGTTATCTAATTGAGACCTTAATGCAATCATCCCTCTTTATGATGTCTTCCTTCCTAAAATTGGATTTGAGGGACTATCTTATGTGACTGGATTACAAAAACAATTGTCCTGATTTGGGATGAGCAAGGTAGATAATCAGTTAACCTCCACTATTCAACTGCTTCTTTAGGCCCTACCAACCATCTCTCAAGAGGTTGTAATTAAGGAACAGGTCAGTTTGAATGTATTGGGGTGTTTCTGATTAACATTTATATTTTTACTGGTCTTTTTACAGATTTCCTTTTTTTATTTAACAAGTCCTTTTGCATATCTTTTAAAACATTCTCTCTCTCTCTTCACTGTGATATTTCAGTTCTTCTTTAAGTAGGGGCAGATGTGTGTTCCAAGTAGGGGTGGATGGATGTGTGTCCCATGAATCTGAGCTTGAGGCTTTTGCTGAGCAGTACCTGTAGATGTGTGGTGTTCACACCTCATGTCTATAGCCCCTCCCCTAACTATATGAAACAGCCCCTCAGTTCCTTCTCACTGCCCGTTGGCTGGAGTCAGAGCTCCGTGTGGTTGTTGGCTCACAACCTTACTTGTTTCATTGTACATAGTTAATAGTTAGTTAGTTAGTGTTAGTGAAAAAGAAAAAAAGTTATAGACGCCCTCAGTGGGGTTCAAGCATTGCACTTTGTGTGGAATGGCGATTCCCAACAGTAACCCCCATACGCAGTGCTTGCTCTGCCTCGGCAAAGCCCACCTTAAGGAGCACTGTTTGATCTGTAGATCGTTCAAGATGAGAACTCAGGTGGCGAGAGATCTTCACCTCAAGCAGCACCTGCTTGAACAGGCCATGTGGCCTGACCTGGTACCAAGAGGGACAGGAGCCACTGGTGAGGTCTCATAAGAGCAATTGTGAGCGCTCCAGGTCCTGGGTGACTCCTCTGCCTCCCCTAAGAAGAGTGTGGACTGGCACAGGACCGGCTCCAGTGAGTGGGATGGCATAGGTACCTCTGACCCTCCCTTGGTACGGGGTATGGAGGGCAGAAACCCCATACTGTCAACTCTGGTTCTGGCCTCAGGCATCTGTTCAGTCTGGTACTGACAGGAGCGATGCTGGTAACATCAGCATGCCAGGTTGCGGGAGACCTACTCTGCCTTTTGGTCCCGTCTGTGCCACTGGTCCATGACTTTGTAAGGCTGGCGCCTGCTGTGGCCCCTCTATTGGAGCATATCACTGAACTCTTTGGCCCTTTGGCACATCATCTGGAAGCACCCCTCCCAACAGTTAGGATGGATATGGCACCCAAGTCGGTATGGGGTCTTTGGTACTGGGCCCTTCCTTGGCACTGACACAATCGATGCTGCAGATGCTTCTGTGATCGTTGTCACCATCCTCTATGTCAAGGCATTCAGGCATGCTGGTACTGCTGTTTGCTCCGCGACTGACCTTGCCTGTGGTACTGACTACATCTGGAACGCCGATTCCAACCTCATTCTGGGCCACGGATGAGTCTTATCACCTGTTGGCCCTCTCTGGAATTGCTCCTCCCATATCTCTAAGATCCAGAGACTCCTCCGCATCAGGGTTGGGATCCTCATCCTCCTGCTCCACTTTGCTGGAGGAGGGCCGAAGGCCACTGGTGGACCAGTATGGCTACCAGGATTGGCATGCGCCCTGAGTCCAGGATGGCAGTCCCTGGCCCAGTGCCTATGGGCCACTAATGCCTTACGCATACCAGCGGCCCCCTTGAGCTCACTGGGAAGCTCCTCGCTCCTGGAGGTCTTGCTTGTCATCCCGGTCAAAAGCAAAATTGCCTGCATATGTGATATTGGTGGCTGCAGATCGGCAGCAAGTCCAGGCACCCATGGTTGCCCTTCCCGTGGAGCCGCTAGAGTTTCCCCATCCAGAGACTCTACCCCAAGAGCAGGACCTGACTATGGCTTAGCCAAGGGCTTTGTTCTCATCCCCGGATGATGCAGTGGTGCCCAGTTTGTCCTTCCCTTCCATTCCAGAGGACTTTAAGATGTACCAGGACCTGTTACATTAGGTGGCCTCATCCCTCCATGTTCAAGTGGAGTTTCTCCTGGAGAATATCCATAAAATTGTAGACATTCTCCAGTTCTCTGTCCTGGGGAAGGTGGTCCTCCCAATTAATGATGTGCTCCTCGAACCTGTGAAAGTCCTTTGGGGTACGCCAGCCTCAATACTCTGGTGGTCAAGTGCTTGGAGAAGTGCTATTTTGTACCTGTGTAGTGATATGAGGGGTTCTATTCCCATCCAGCCCTGAACTCCCTGGTGGTCACAGCGGTGAATGACAGGACCCAGAAGGGCAGGGTCAAATCCACCTCCAAGGACAGAGACTAAGTGTCTGGGCCTTCAGGGCAAAAGGATAAACACCTCATCATCATTACAGGTGAGGATCATGAACCAGCAAGATCTGCTGTCCAAAGCCGACCAATTGAGAAAGTCGTATATATCCAGATTTGAGGAGCAGTTGCCTGAGGCTTCTCGTGATGAGTTTTGTGCATTTGTTGCCAAAGGCTGTCTGGTGACCAAGACGTCGCTGCAGTCCGCCTCAATGTTGTCGACACCTTGGCCAGGGCAATGGTCTCTATGATTACTATGAGGAGGACTTCCTGGCTCCAAAACTTGGGCATCACTTTGGATGTCCAGCAAGTGGTTAAGGACTTGTCTTTTGATGGCCAAATCTTGTTTTGAACAAGATTAATGAACGCTTGCATTCCTTTAAGGATTTGAGGGTTACCTTGAAGTCTTTTGGGGGTATATGTACTGCGCACACAGAGATGCCACTATGGCTCATAGCAGCAACAGCCCATATAGACTGCAGATTCATTTTGTACAGCCCTTCTCTCTGAGACAGTGAAACTATCCTAGGAAGAGGAACAGGTCTCCATAGAAAGTGCTCAAACTCAGGGACCAGCTGGTCTGTTTGTCCTCCTTCAACTGCTAAACACCCATTTTAACTCGCTGGTCTAGAGTTCCATTCCAGTTCTTCCTTCACCCTCATTGTCCTCCCATTCCTTTGAGTACAAGCTTGACCCACTTTTACAATCTCTGGGTCTCGATTACAGCTGACAGCTGGGTCCTAGACACTGCCATCCAGTTCCTCTCCATTTCCTCCAACACCCATCCCTATCCCTCTTCAGGGACCACTCTCATGAGACACTGCTCTCTGCTAACATTGGGGGAGGTGGAGGAGGTTCTGTGAGAACACCAGGGTCACGGTTTCTACTCCCTGTGTTTTCCTGATACCAAAATCCAAGGGCGGGATGAGGCCCATCCTTGACTTTTGCAGATTCAAATTAATCAAATACGTGAAGTTCCACATGGTCAGTCTCTGAGCTATCTTCCCTTCTTTGTCTGAGAATCACTGATTCACTGCTCTGGACCTTCAGGATGCTTATTTTCTTGTGGCCATTCTACCGAGTCTCAGCAAGTTTCTTCGCTTTTTAGTAGGAGAACGCCATTTTCTCCTGTTTGGCCTCTCTTCTGCCCCCCAAGTCTTTATGGCAGTGTTCATGGCATACCTCAGGAGGAAGAGAATCCACATCTTCCCCTACCTCAATGACGGGTTGCTCAGCAGCAGCTCCAGAGAGGAGGTTCTCGCACATGTCAACACCACGCTCAGTTTACTTGACCAATTGGGACTCATTCTAAACACTGCAAAGTTAACCTTGGCCCCCACTCAACAAATAGAATTCATTGGGGCCATGTCAGACTCCATGAAATCGAAGGTGTTCCTGCAGATTGACCACTTCCAGGCAGCAATATCGGTGTTTCATCCCTCTATCCAAGAAAAATCAGTTTTTTTTTTTCCCTGACACGGTGGTGACAAGATTTCTAAAAGGACTTCTCCGCCTGCATCCTCTGGTCCGAGAGGGACCTGAACTCAGTTTTAGCAGTTCTAATGGGGCCTCCATTTGAGCCCCTTGCATCCTGTCCACTGCCCCATCTGTCTCAGAAAACGGCATTGTTGATAGCCATTACCTTTGCCAGGAGGGTGGGTGAGTTGCAGGCTCTGGTGGTGGGGCCTCCTTACACACACTTTTGTAAGGACAAGGTAATGCTCTGGCTACACCCGAAGTTCTTATCCAAGGTGGTCTCAATTTTATTGGAACCAGGCGGTGTATTTGCCTGTGGTTTTTCCCTAAGCTACATTCTTCCCTGGAGGAGCAAAACTGCCATTCATTAGATGTTAGGTGGCTGTCTAGCCTTTTATCTGAACAGAATAAACAGTTTCATGCTTTGTTTGCCTATTCATACGTATGCGGACCACATGAAAGGACAAGTGGTGTCTGCACAAACCATCTCTAGATGGATAACTATCCATATATATCCTCATATAGTCAGGGGAGGAGCTATAGTCACAAGCGCTGCTCATCTACAGGTACTGCTAGGCAAAAGTCTCCGGCTCCAGCATGCAAGACATGCACAGACCTACTTGGAATACACGTCTGCATGACATCTTGAAGAACCACACTTACAGTAAGTAACAGTGTTTTTTTGTATGCATTGTGTGTATTGTTGATTGAAAGTGTTTGGCATGGCTCTGGTGAGGCTCTGGTGTCATGATAGTAGTAGGTATTGTTAAGTATGGATGTTGTCTGCTTCACTTTCTTACCTTGCATTAATGAATGCTGAAATACACTTGAGCAACCTTATCTATAAGTTCATTTGTATGGGAGTGTTTAGATCAGTGACTGGATACTGATTGAGGTGACAGCAGTTAAGGCTGAGTTCTGTTGACACATTAAAAAACTTTATAGACTCTCTGTAACTGTGCTCTCAGCATCTTTCTAGTCCTCCTACTCTTCCTCACAGCAGGAGTACTGCTAGTGGAGGACCTATCATGAGTGAGAACATGCCCAGTGTAATAGAATATTCTTCTGCCCATAGAGGCGGAGTACTTAATTATATTTGGAGCTTAGCCTTTAAATTAAGTCAGTCACTAGGGTTTCCAATTTTGGGTGGACATATTCCTTGAGGTTTCATCACATGACATAATCTTTAATTAAAGATTAATCTTTAATTCTTGGAGATTCCAGGACAATCCTGGAGGGTTGGCAACCATATCAGTTACTGAACAAGGTGGTGGTTCTGTAGGAAACTCTAGCTAGTAGCCATGCCCACTAAGATCTTTTCACTGTCCCAGCTGGTCTGTATTACCTATGTCTGCCAGGCCATTTTGGGAATGGAATCATTTGCAGGATAAACCACAAAATAGAAGTGTCTTGAAAATCAAAGGATTATGCTTTAGAAAAAAGCAGTTCTTTATCATCACTCTGGTTGTCTAGCTAGGCACCTTATTATTACTGTTGTTGGAGGCAATAGCTAAAGCTGTTTTTCTTTCTGTAAAAGAGGATTAAATATGTACAACAGATTAGAAAAATTGTGTATTGGAGGGGTTTCCGTCATATCTCTCTCCTAGAGTTTTAGCTTAGTTTTTCATTATTGCTATATATGCAAAAGAGTTGAGGCCTATGAATAGTCATTAAAGGCAGCAACTCCCAGGAGACTAGTCTAGTGACTTTTGGATCCTGGGGTAATCACTAGAGCCTTTGTCCTGGGACTGCTATTTTCCCCTCTTCTGAAGAGAGTAAACAGTGAGAATGTTGTGAGCCTTCGGCTAGGAAATCTGCTTCTCCCTCAGTTAGTTCCACAGGACATCATGCCCCAGCCAGCCAGGGATGGCTTGTTCAAGTCTTTGAGGTTGAATGGCAAAACCGGAGGTGGGAGGGGGACTTTTTAGAGCACGGGCTGATCTCTTATCCTGCCTTAATCTACTACATTGGTCATGAGGTAATGATGAGATTATTTATGCAACCTAGTTGATATTCCAGCTGGCTAGTGGACCAAGGCTCACCTACTCTCACTAAAGCTAAAAGTGTTACCTCACAGCGCTATACATGCCCACATTATTCCTTATGGTGCTCGTCTTTTTGCCCCTTATTTTTGGAGCTCTTTCAGAACCCTGGTATTGCCAAACAGCCAGTGTCCATCTATCCAATACTCAACTTGTCACTGGGTACTTGAGCATTTATCATTGAAATCCCTCCTAACCATTCATTTTGTCCCCATTTTTTCAGTGTTAACCCTCCTCGGTCATGACACATGCCTAACCCATTAGTTCCAAGTGAAAATACTAGCTACTGGACTGCAATCCACCTGATCTGCAAGTCTGTAAAAAAGTACAGTCTTCTGACAAGCACAAATTGTATTGACAAAAAGAGAACCTATGCTGACGCTTGGATGAAAATGTTTAAACTGACAACAGGAACCGCTTCAGGTACTTTATTGACTCTAACAACAATAGTGAAAAGATAATTGAAAGAGCAGCTTTTCATTTATAAATAGAAATAGCTGTGTTCAAAGGTCCCTTATCAAAGCAACACTGTTTCTTTCTATAAGGCTGGTCTTGGGAAACAGAGTTTGCATGATTAGAATGAACTCCATGGAATTTGGAAGGAAGGGGGCAATACCTTTTATTAAAGGTAATCTTATGATGTGCTCTATATACAGAGGCAATTCTGTACAATGACAACCTTATGGGCATGATTCTGATCTTGCTTACACCACTCTTAGAATAACTCCAGTGGAGTTACCCTTGATTTAAGTGAGAACCAATTTAGGGCCTGTTACTTTACAAGGTATACAAGTAATTGAATTAAAGTAAGAAGAAATAAATGAATAAAACAATGCCAAAGTAGCTGTCCTGGAAGCATCATCTCTTCTTTTTTCCTTCACAAGAAACATTCTTGGATTGTCAACTGTTACTTTTCCTATTAACTTTGTATTATATTAACTACAACACAGAGCTGTATGTTTTGGGGGTGGTCTGTATTCATAATGATTCATCTCTCTTATTCAGTGTTTTTTTTCTCTTTCTGTTCAGTTTTATCTCTAGTCAAGAAAGGTAATTCATATTTAATATAGCTTTATCCATTCAGGGGATTAAAGATCTAAAAATATTGTTACTCCTGTGTATGTGCCTGAAGGCCTGTGCTCCTTTCCTTTACTGTGGGAGCAGAGATGGATGTGGTCAGAAGGAAATTGGCTAAAGCCTTTTGATCAGCCAGAATATTATCTGAATCATTTTAATTTAAGAGATGCCTCCCACAGGAGGAGGAATTTTTTTTTTTTCGAGCCAAGTTTGCCTTGCTGAACGAGGCAGCCTACATTAAAGTGGTATTAATAAATAATATCCTGTTCTCGCTCAACTTCCTCCAACAGCTCTGTGCTCCTAGTAAGTGAGCCAGGCTTTGAAAAAGTCCATGTTGTTGTCCAAAAAAAGAGATCTAATAAGTCTGCACTGAAATCTAGACATTCATTTCTGTAAGGTGAATGCCTGGAGGATCTGTAAATTTATCCCCCATTATTTGTTTGAAAAATTTTAATCTTAATAATAGTTTTTTCCCTTTATCTTCCATGCTGGCTTCCATAGATAATGTTGGAAGCTAAACTAAATGTCAGTTGCAATAAATTTAGTGTCCCCATTTCATTGTTTAGGAAGACTTCGGCAAGTTGTCTGCAATAGGGGCAACATTTTTAAAGAATCCTCACAGATCTTCATGATATTCAGAGGAACAGGGGCTGGGGCAGGACTGTTTGTACAGTGCCTGGCACAATTAAACTTCAGTCCTAATTTGGGGCCTCTGAATACTACCATAATAAAATATTAAATGATCATTTTGTCAAAAAACAAAAGGTAGGAGCTTGATTATGAGCAACTAAAACTGTTATCAGGACTCAGCACTTCTCAGGATATAGCCTTAAAGTATTTGGCCTAAAGATAATGTTAATTGAACATCAAAGGATCAGATTACTCCCTCAAGCCCTCCACACTATCTTCTTTCTCAATCACTGTGAACAATACAATCATCCTGCCTATTACTCATACCCATAATCTGGGTGTCATCTTCGACACAGACCTCTCTCCAGATTCTCACATGCAGGCTATGTCTAAATCTTGCCAATTCTTTCTGCATAACATCTCTAAGCCTTTCATATCCATCCACACAGCTAGAACTCTTGTCTAAGCTCTCATTATCTTGGGTCTTGATTACTGCGACATTCTTCTCTCTGGGCATGAAAATTCAGTCTTGACCTACTCATATCCATTCAAATTGCTGCAGCAAAAATCAATTTCCTAGCCGGTCAATTTGACCATGTCACCCCTCTCTTTGAATCTCTCCACTGGCTCCTCTTTCTTTATCACATTGAAGACAAGCTGCTTGTCTTCAGTTTCAGGGCCCTTCACAGTCAATCCCCACCCTACCAGTCATCTCATTCGCAATCAAGCTGTTGACGCAGGTCAACAAGCTGATCAACCCAGGATGCTAGCCTCCAATGCCCAATTGTTACATTTTCAAACAAGCTGTTTCATATGTTTCTTCCATCCTGCCCCTCACACTTGGGAGGCACTCCCAGTAAACATCTGCAGAACTGTGTTGTTCTCCTCCTCCAAATACCTCTTCAAAACTCTTCTTTCTCATGATGCCTATCAAAAACTTGACAGCAGATAGGCAGTGATCTCTGCACAACAGTAGCCTATTGTAGACCAATATTGTCGTATTGTTTCCTTATATTTAAATTGTAAGGTTTTGGGGGCAGGGCCCATCTTTTTGTTCTGTATTTGTATACCACCTACCACAGCGGGGTCTTGGTCCACAAGTAGGTCTTTTAGGCACTATTATAATACAAATAATAACAAAAATCCAATGGTGTACTGAAAGTATATTCACTAAATTTGCAAGAGCAGCTGTTGGGACCTACAGAAACTCACATTTGACCTAGTAGACATGTATTTGCACATGCAAATGATTGCTTTTGTGCCATTACCTGTGTAGTGTGCAAAAGTGTCAGTTTACATGCCCAAATGAAGATTGTACTCACAAATCATGTAGGTGTTTGTATAAGCTTGTTGGAGGAAGATATGGTCCTAATGCCTTAGTGGTGGCTGTTTAATAGCATGGCTAAAAAAAAAAAAAAAAATCTATATTTCACTGTGCCATATTTTGTTGCTTTTTTTAGTGCATTTTATTTCTTTGTTAAACATCCTAATAGCTAAAATGATGGAAGTAAACTCATTAGTTAAAACTCAGAATAGCTATTTTTACTAGACTTTGCAAAAATTCCATATCTTGATGTATTGCAACTTCAAAAATCCACTTTATGCACAGTACAAAGGAACCATTGTAGAGAGCTGAGTTGGCTTAAAAGAAATTAAATCTGAACCAACCTGGTTGCAGAGAGACAGTGTATTATGCTGCCTTGTGAAATACATGAGAAGGCTTCTGTTTCCTGGACAGAAAAGACTAGACACACATTTACAGAAGTAATTGTGACGAAGTGGGACTGTTCTTAATGTTTTCCTCAGTTTCTCCTATGCAGTTCTTAAGTATCTAGGTGGTGGGCTAAGGGTGTATGGTTGCTGCAGAGCAAAGGGCCAGTGTACATAAATATCTGACACTCTGTCTCCTAGCAATTGATGGCCTGGGCCCCTCCTCTGCAAACTTGCCAACTGAAGGTGTTGGAGACAAAGGGATCAGGTGACCTCCTGACCCAGGAAAGAGACAAAGCCCAGAGAAGGAGGGGCTGGATGGGGGTTAGTTTTTGGAGCTAGCTGGGGACTGGAAGGGAGGGCAGACGGGGGTCTGCCTCGCTGGGCCCCAGAATGGACCCGGCGGAGGGGTCCCGTTCGCTGGACCTACAAGCTCTGTTTTAGACCGTGTTCCTGTTGTCTAATAAACCTCTGTTTTACTGGCTAGCCGAGAGTCACGTCTGACTGCGAAGTCGGGGGTGCAGAACCCTTTGGCTTCCCCAGGACCCCACCTGGGTGGACTCGCTGTGGGAAGCGCATGGAGGGGCATATGCTGAATGCTCCCAGGAGGTGAAGCCGTGTGAGCTTCTTGCCCTGAAGACAGTCTGCTTTGAGGGAGAGGAGGCTCCCCAAAGTCCTGACTGGCTTTGTGGGGAGCAGTTCCAGAGCATCGCCCAGGGACTCCATGACAGTAATGCATCCTTTATTCATGCCAGTAGTCCCAGGTGTGACGGGTTGGATCACAGAAACCCCATTGGGAGTTGCCACCTGATGTGCCAAGACTACCTCTGCTCCTGTTTTCCCTGCCAGCTCAGTACTCCAGCACCCTGTCTTGCTGAGCCAGACACTTTTATCTGCTCCAACATAGACCCAGGGTCTGAATCGCTTGTCCCAAAGCTGCAAGTTTACCTGAAAACAGCTCACAGAAGTGCGCTTGTCTTTAGCACTCAGATGCCCAACTCCCAATGGGGTCTAAACCCAGATAAATCCGTTTTACCCTGCATAAAGCTTATGCAGGGCAAACTCATAAATTGTTCGCCCTCTATAACACTGATTGAGAGATATGCACAGTTGTTTGCTTCCCGAGGTATTAATACATACTCTGAGTAAATTACTAAATAAAAAGTGATTTTATTAAATACAGACAGTAGGATTTAAGTGGTTCCAAGTAGTATCAGACAGAACAAAGTAAGTCACCAAGTAAAATAAAATAAAATGCGCAAATCTATGCCTAATCAAACTGAATACAGATAATCTCACCTGCAGAGATGCTTCAGTAAGTTTTTGTTTGTTTGTTTGTTTTTTGTTTTTTTTTTAGACTGGACACCTTCCAGGCCTGGGCACAATTCTTTCCCCTGGTACAGCTCTTGTTCCAGCTTAGGTGATAGCTAGGGGATTCTTCATGATGGCTTCTCTCTTGTGGATGGAGACCCCCCTCTTCCCTTCCTATGCAAAGTCCAGCTCCAAGATGGAGTTCTGGAGTCACCTGGGCAAGTCACATGTCCCTGCATGACTCAGTCTTTACAGGCCGAAGCCATTGTCCGCATGGTATCTTGCATGTCTCCGGGAAGACTTCTTATGTGGATTGGAGCGTTCCAAGATGCATTGTTCTCCAAGTGTTTCCTGATCAGGTACTTAACCTGGCGAATTCCTTCCTAAAGAAGCTGACCAAATGCCTCCCAAAGCTTACTTAGAAACCAAGCAAGCATACAGCCCATATTCTTAACCTCAAGTAGAAAATGATATATATGTACAAATAGAACAAACAAATATAGTAGACCATAACCTTTACGGAGATATATTACATGGCACAGGCAGCACAAAACATATTCCAGTTGTCATACATACATTTATAAGCACCCCCTCCCCATAAAGCCTTATGGGGTACACTGTCACACCAGGGAGGTCATTGAACCTGCAACCCTTACTCCTGCAAGTAGTCTCAGACACTGATTTTCCTGGGTGGAAGGGTGCAGCTTTCTTCTGCACTAGCTATTGGCTGACTTATGCAGCAGTACTACTAAGCTCACAGGAGACTCTTCCTGGTCTCTCACCCACTAGTAAGTGGTGAGCTGTGGAATGAAGAATAAAGGAGTTGACATTTCCTAAAGTCTGATACTGGAGCTTCTCTCTTTCTAACCTTGGTATGAAGGTGGAGAAAGAGAGTAATTTAGAGTAACAGGGCAATGATGTGAGAGGAATGTGTGCTTTTGTACTGGGATTTGAGGGTGACCTTAGGAGTCCCGCGTAACAGGCTACTATAGTGCTTTCCTGAATAGGGTGCTTCTCTGTTATGTTGTAAACTCTGTGCTAATGTGGTCATATCTAATAAAAGCAACAGAGGGTCCTGTGGCACCTTTGAGACTAACAGAAGTACTGGGAGCATAAGCTTTCGTGGGTAAGAACCTCACTTCTTCAGATGCAAGTAATGGAAATCTCCAGAGGCAGGTATATATCAGTGTGGAGATAACGAGGTTAGTTCAATCAGGGAGGGTGAGGTGCTCTGCTAGCAGTTGAGGTGTGAACACCAAGGGAGGAGAAACTGTTTCTGTAGTTGGATAGCCATTCACAGTCTTTGTTTAATCCTGATCTGATGGTGTCAAATTTGCA